>NC_084614.1:33647002-33799502 GCF_033978795.1 Nerophis ophidion | reverse complement strand
CCATCACACAACACACACACACACACACACTCCAAACTGGGCCCCTTAGCTGGGCCAGAAGATTGTCCGTGGCGGTCCTGCTGAATCGGTGGTGCGCGTAGGGGTGGGGTGGGTGAGTTGAAACTACTGGATACCAAGAGGGCGTTGGAGAGGGGGGACACCTCCCGTTGTGGAGTAGAGATGGTGGTGTGGGGCCTGGGGGGTACACGGCCGTGCTTCCTTTAGCACGCCTCAGATGTCCAGTCTGGAGCGAGAGGAGAACCAGCCTCGTCCTGGGTCACCTCTCTGTCGACTAATCCATGAGCGCGGGCAATTAAGTAGTATTACAGACGCTGCGTTGCTTGTTAGTGCCGGAGCTCTTAACAATTTTTTCTACCTGCCGGCGGAAACAGAACTGCCCATAACTATAGCAACTGAAAACCGTTGCAACCGAGGTTAAACAACTTAAAGATACACATTTCACCTTCCCATACGACACGTATGAAATATAAATAAAAAATAATGATAATAATAATCCCTTAACAGAAATTATCTCCTATCTGTAGAACTTAAAGGAACAACTACATAAATATGCAAACCTTCAGAACAGCCGCACCCTGATTTATGTGAAGGAAATCAGATATAAATGGAGGTTTGATATATAAGCAAGTCAGGGGGGTTCAGAGGGAGTCGGATCAGAGTATGGGGGGAGCTCGATAAGGCGAGCGACTGGTCGATGGTAGGTTCTCTGGCCAGTGACCACTATCGCTGAGCGAACTCTTCCATCCTTCCCCTTAGTGACTGTCTTCACTCTGCCCAGATTCCAATGCGCTCTGGGTAGTGCTGGATCCACTACCATGACTGGAGTGCCCACCTCCAAGTTACTGCGCTCTCTGTGCCACTTGCGACGGCCTTGCATGCTTGGAAGATACTCTGAGGTGTACCTCTTCCAAAACTGGTCAGCTGTGGCCTGACCGTACTTCCAGGTACAATCACTGACGTCATCCGTGGAAGCATAGGCAGCGAGTGGAAGCGCAGTGTCTGGCCGCCCCATGAGGAGAGAGTTGGGCGTGATCGGATCGACTTGAAGGGGGGCTAGTTGCTTCTTAATCTCCTCTGTTGTTTCCCTTTCCCAGTCTTTGTCTTTGTCCCGGCCCTTGTGCCTGTTGCCGCGGTAGCTCCGGTCTCGGCTGCAGCTCCTACGGCGACCATGGCTCCATGACTCCCTGCGGCTCTTGCTGTGGGAATGCCGGTGACGAGAGTGGGACCTTTTTTTCTCTGCCTTGTCCTTGCTCTTCTCATTTGGAAGGACTATGGCTATCTGATCTTCTTTGGAGAACATATGATGCTTTCCATTCTTGAAAGGAGTAACGTCCAGTTGCCATAACTTATTGACGATGTCTAGGAGGACCCCATCGTCATGCTCAGCTCTGAGGAAGTGTATTCAGGTCTGGCTGGGATTAGCACTCCTCAGGTTGATAGGGCCTTGGAGAGTCCAACCAAGTGGAGTGTCCAGGGCGACGTGACAACCACGTGGGCCTGGGATGATGCGCCTTGGAAGGGTCAGCGTTGATCAGACCCGAGTAGGATGGTTGGTACCACATCCTCTTCTTGATCAAGACTCAACTCTGACAGATGGGGGTACTTTGCCTTGAGCGCCTTCATTGGGTAGCCATGGGTCAAAAAAGCTCACGTCAGCCGTGGTGAACACATCGCGCAGGAGGTGCACTTCTCCTGGTCGCCCCTTTGCCATGATCTCCAGTGACACTATCTCACCCGTAACCTGGGTGGGCCTGGGTCAGATGGTGAGGATATTCATTTGATGAGGATGACCCTTGAGCCCGAGGGCGGTGGCTGCCTCCTTTATCAGGATGGTGCACTCTGCACAGTCATCAATGATTGCGTAGGTCGACATCTCTCTCCTGTCATGGCGTAGGATGCCGGCACCCTCCTAAGTAACACTTGAGGGTTGTTACCACGGACTGGGCCTACGTAGTAAGTATGACCCTCCTGGATCTCACTTAATGGGTCCCGGTGGGACTCTCCGGTCTCCGGCTCGTCGCTCCTGGTGTTGAGGTCGTGGAGGACCGTAAGGTATATCCTGCCGCATTCATTAACACGACAAGGCCTCTTCAGGGTGCATTGCTTGGCCATGTGCTCACGGGCGCATCTCCAACACCGCTTGTTGTCCTTAATCCACTGTTTCCTCTCTTCAGTGTTGTTCTTCCCAAACTCTGGACAGTGTTCAAGCCAGTGGGACCCTGTGCAACACGGGCAAGGCGGTTGAGATTTCTTTTCACCCTGCTTAGGGCCGCCCCTCTCACCGTGGGGGGTGTCACTCTTCTCATTAGTGTCAGCCTCTGAGATCGTCGTCATCACCCGGACTGACCCTTCCTTCCTCTTGGTGGCCCGATCAGACCGTTCGTATCCGTTGTACTTCGGCTCAGCTTTCGTAGGGAGACGGATATGCTTCACCTCGCTTCTGAGAAAGTCAGATAGCTCCTCTAAACTGGCTGATCGGGATGGAGCTGGTCGTGGCGCCGCCGGAACCTCTCCTCTCGGTGTCTGGGTAGCTTCCTTATGAAGCGCTCCATGGTGGAGCCTGTGTTTAGTTCCCTGGATCCAGTTGGTCCCTGCAGCTTCAGCATCGTGACCAGGGAGCAGATGCGAAGGGCGTAGTCATCCAGGGCTACGTCGGTTCTGATCTTAGGTAACTCCCAGAGGGCTTTAACCTCGTCGAGGATGTGGTCCCATGGACATCCCCAGCAGCAATCTAGCTCGCTGATGCTGTCGGTTTAGGGGGTGAGGGACTTGGCGTGGAAAAAGCAAAGTCTCTTAGCTATTGGTAGCTTGCAATGAAGATTGGAGCGTGAGACACTTTTGCTGCTCACTGTGGTACGCCTGCGGTTCTCCTGGCAGGTACTCCAGGCTCAGCCGCATCTCCCTGTAGTTCTCCCTGCTGTCTTGGGCAAAGAAGGGAACAACGGAGCCAGGTGGGTGGAGAGAAAGCGGGTCATATGGTCCCGCATTACGGCGGGCTGATCGCGATGGTGAGGAGGGGCGTGTGGATACCACACCCTACGATCCAGAAGGGAGTCCAAGCGTTCGTCAGGCTCTATTTCCTCCTCGTGTGCGCTCTGGGTTTCTGGGTCCAGGGCTCGAGACTTCTCTATGCTCCTCTCTCTTTCCTCTGGCGAGCCAGGCCTTGAGGGCACTCTTGATATCCGGTCTGGAGGGGGAAGAGCTCTGGTTGGCGGGATAAAGCGAGCTTAGTGATCTCCAGGCTCTGGACGGCAGCCTTCTCTAGTGCCTCCGCAGTTGCATGGGTTTGCCACTCCCGGCGCTCCTTGTCAACGCGGGCCTCTTCATGCAGATGCTCCTCTCTAGCACGGGCTTCTTCGCATAGCTTCTGCTCTTGTAGTTTCTCTCTGGCGAGGGCGTCCTGGCGCTAGTTCTCCTGGTTGTCAATCATCTGCTGGATTAACTTCTCAGAGAGTAGACTCTCAATGCTTGATCGTCCTGAGTGGCTGCTACGGTGACGACCTGTACAGCTGCTATGGACGCTGCTGTGCAGGCCAGAGATAGGCAAGACTTTACTTTGGGGGGCCTGCCTTGAAGATAAGAGCTCTTGAAAAACTCACCTAGATGGAAGGTTCGCGGGTTGGTCCTGTCTAGTAGGGTGGCGTCATCATGGAGAATTATTTCCTCACCGTTCTGTGAGTTGCCACCGCCCCGTGGATCCTCTTTGTGCCATTCCTCTTCCTCCGTTTCACCTTGACTGGCGATTTCTGTCGGCGGAGGGATGACTGCTGCCAGCAGCGGGCCAGCCTTTTCGTGTCTCTCTTCATCCCTTGGTAGTGAGGAGAAGGGGTGAATACTGGGTTGCATAGTCAAATTTAACTCAGGTGTTGCAATAATGCCCTCCTCCACTTGGGGTGCTTTACTCTCTAAACTACTGGGTCTGTCTGTCTCATCTGGGGTAGTCAAGTGATAGTCCTGTAGTCTAGTGGGTAACCTGCGCTCTCTAACAGAGCGTGCTGGTGGTTCCGGCTCGAAGGACCAAAATGTACGGGAGCCTGTAAAGAACTGTATTTTACCTCGGGGGATGCTCCAATTATTGTCTATTTAACCAATAAATGTAGTTTTAGAGAGAGTGAGAGGAGACGGCTTATACAGTTTAACAATTTACGATACACTACATCAGGGGTGTCAAACTCAAATACAGAGTGGGCCAAAATGTAAAACTGAACAAAGTCGCGAGCAAAGGTTGAACAAATTAACCTTTTAATAGGGACCCAAACAAGTTTTGCATTGAATATTGAACAAGCAAGGCTGATATATCTTTCTAGTGACATGCAAAATCGAGTTTCAAATAATAATATTAATAATAAAAAAATATCAATGGCATATCAAATAAAATTTTAATAAAAATTGAATGCCTCTTTTCTATTTGCAGCCTTCTGAGGTAAATATCGAAATAAAACTTTTTCCACTGGCTAACAATAAATTTGAAAATAAAATAATGAATGAATCAAACAGTCAAGCCTTGAAGTAGCAAGATAAAGTGCATGAATAAAATGTTAATTATTGCTCAGTTTTCTACACTGATTTGCTTCAACACTGACAATGGAACAAGCAATGCTTATATAACTTAATAGTACAAAATCAACTTTCAAAAAACAAATTAAAAAACATCAATGGTACATTAAATAAAAAATGTAATACCTCTTTTCTATTTGCAGCCTTCTGGGGTAAATATCAACATTAACTTTTTCCACAGCCTAATACATTTGGGGGGAGCGGGGGTGTTGGTAGCGGGGGTGTGTATTGTAGCATCCCGGAAGAGTTAGTGCTGTAAGGGATTCTGGGTATTTGTTCTGTTGTGTTACGGTGCGGATGTTCTCCCGAAATGTGTTTGTCATTCTTGTTTAGTGCGGGTTCACAGTGTGGCGCGTATTTGTAACAGTGTTAAAGTTGTTTATAGGGCCACCCTCAGTGTGACCTGTATGGCTGTTGACAAAGTATGCCTTGCATTCACTTATGTGAGTGTAGTAGCCGCCTATATTACGTGACTGGGCAGGCACGCTGTTTGTAAAGAGGAAAAGTAGATGCGATGACAGGTTGTAGAGGATGTTAAAAGCAGTACCTTTAAGGCAAGCCTCCAATATCGATGTCCGGGTGCAAATCGGGAGAAATTCAGGAAAATGATTGCCCTGGGAGATTTTCGGGAGGGGCACTGAAATTCGGTAGTCTCCCGGGAAAATCGTGAGGGTTGGCAAGTATGAGTATTAGCGGCACTGCTAATACCAGCGGGCCAGCTCTAATGTTGATTTGATAATGCCTCAAGGGCCAAATTTGGCCCGCGGGCCAAATTTGGCCCGCGGGCCAGAGTTTGACACCCATGCACTACATAAACATAGAATAACCAGGCAATAATAAACACATTAATTACACTCATACACTCGTCCCCACTCACACACTACCTCCCCAATAGAACCACCCGCACTAAACCAATCACAACACACACACACACAGTCCAACCTGGGCCCCTTGGCTGGGCCAGAAGATTGTCCGTTGCGGTCCTGCTGAATCGGTGGTGCGCGTAAGGGTGGGGTGGGTGAGTTGAAACTACTGGATACCAAGGGGGCGTTGGAGAGGGTGGACACCTCCCGTTGTGGAGTAGAGATGGGGGGGAAAGGGAGCACGGCTGTGCTTCCTTTAGCACGCCTCAGAAGTCCAGTCTGGAGCGAGAGGAGAACTAGCCTCGTCCTGGGTCACCTCTCTGTCGACTAGTCCGTGAGCGCGTGCAATTAACACACCAACCTCGCACTGTCCACGTCCTTCGCAGTAATGTAGCCACGATAGCACACAACTAAACTCTCCATACTGTCCCACACTTGCTCTCCAAATTATACAGTCATAGGGGAGAGGGTCTCTATAACAAACTTAAGTCAAACGTGACTAAACCTGCTGTTCGTGAAGTCTCTGTGCAGCAAAAAAACACAAGTGCGAGCTGCGGTTACCTTACTATCGGTTGGCATGCACTTCACATACTCTAACAACATGAAGCGCCCAAAACGTCATTATTAAACTTGAACTACTGCACTTTATTAACTGTCACTTATGACACACTGAAATAAGAAGCTTACAGTAGTTACTTATCCGATCTGCAAACATCTCCCGTGTAGTATTACCGACGCTGCGTTGCTTGTTAGTGCCGGAGCTCTTTTAACACTTTTTTCTACCTGCCGGCGGAAACAGAACTGCCCGTAACCATGGCAACGGTTAAACAACTGAATGATACACATTTCACCTTCCCATACAACACGTATGAAATATAAATAAATAATAATAATAATCCCTTAACATAAATTATCTCCTATCTGTAGAACTGAAAGGAACAATTACATATATATGCAAACCTTCAGAACAACACGCCAAGCATAGCCATGAGCACACAACAGAATGGAGGGACACATGACGTGAGACAAAGTCGCTACATAAATTGAGGCACGCTGGGAATGTGGTTCAAATCAGCAGCAGGAATCAAAAGTGTGTGTGTGTGTGGGGGGGGGGGGGGGGGGGTGGGGTACTTGAGACTGCTTAGTTTGGTAAATTGCTGCCCCAGATCTTGTTTTAATTGTATTGCTTTTCTCCTTTTACCACGACACTGCAATGTGAAGCCCATGAGAACACTAACTTTTTATCAAACCCAGAAGTGTGCAAAGTACTGTATTATATATACATATTGGCAGCACAGCGGAGTAGTGGTTCACATCTCTGCTTCAGTCAGGAGATCAAGGTTAAACTCTTTATGCAAGTGTGTGCAAGGTTCCTCAGCTTCTTGCCAGTGTCCTAAACAAATGGTTTATTATTTTTATACCTATTTTACCAGTGCAGTGTTTTGTTGGTAATTAACTTTTACCACAATCAAATATCAGTTATTTATCCATAATCAATAGACCAAACCGTAGAATAATTTTGAGAACAATACAGATGTTACTGCTTTAGAAATACATTTTATTATTACTCAAAGTAAGTGACATATTACACTGTTGTTGGCATTGCAGGTCATATTTGTGCGCATTTTCTTTAGAGACAAGAATCTGTGTAACATTTACTGTACTCTTTGGGACGAGAATTCGGAACGGTGAATGCAACTTTTAGAATTTGCAAAAAAAAAAAACGTCAACAAGCCTACAGCTCAGAGAGAATAATGGGCGCCAAGCTGCACGTCAACCCAGTGCCATCAGGCTCCACATTGATCTTCTTCACAACTCCATCTTCAACCAACATAGCATATCTGCAACTCAGACGCACACCTAGTTAGACTTATACGATAAATCCACAATAGACAGGCAAAACTTTCCAATGGTTTTTCAAAATACATCAACACACACAAGTACTCTTACCTCTTAGAACGCTTGTTTCCAAGTGCTTGCACGATTTGATCACTATCAAGTAACAAGTCCACAGCCTAAAAAAACACAGGAATGCAAACACATTTTACGATATAATTAAAATGGACTCAAAATGATCAAAAAGTAATGCACACTACAAGCTAGCACACATGTGTAATACAGCTTTTTAATAAATGCCCCACTCACTATTAACTAATGTCAGCCACCACCGAGGACAAGATAGAAAATCAGACTTGAAATACTCGTTGGATGAGTATAGAAGTAATGGAACAAGCCAATAAGCTGTGCCCTAATTGGGAGAATCAGTTTACTTTGTTCATTAGTTATTAATTTACTTCTAAATTATAGCTTTTTACTAACATGCATTTTAGTTCTAGTCACACTTTAGTCATCCTCCTTCCTTCCATCCAATCATTTTCCACCACTTGACCCACTCGGGGGGGCTGGAACCTATCCCAGCTGCATTCGGGCGGGAGGCGGGGTACACCGTGGACAAGTCACCATCTCATCGCAGACTTTAGTCATCTTAATTATTTGATTTAGTTTTAGTTGACAATATTTCACAACATTTTAGTCAACTAAAATTACGATAAATAAATATAGAACTTTATTTAGGGCTACCTGTAGAGCAAAACATTAAAATATTTATTTAAGATGATAAGTGAGTATAACTTCTGTATGGTATTATCAACACTGTATAATGCACTAGTCATCTATTATGGAACTGCACTCGTCAGGAATAAAAACATAGTAACATAAAAATACTAATTATTATTAAGCAAAGAGTCACTCAACTGTCAGGATGTGTCGCCAGCAGATGCTTCAAGTTAGTTTAGTGATAGTCTTGCTCTCATAGCGTCAAACATGAAATATTGTGCCCATACAAAACATTGCTGCTCTTTTTATCCAGTGTGTAACTTCTTACAATATTTTACAGTTTTTCACCAAAAGCTAATAGACTGTAGTTCTGATAGGATACCCTTAATCTTGTTTTTATTCATAGACAAATCAATCAATTTTGTCGTTTTTATGGATTTATTTCGATTAACTAACATCTAGGTCTTTGTCAGTGATAAACTATGATGTCAACAGAATTGACAGTGACACAAATGGTTCAATGTGAGTACAAGTACATACAAGTTAGAATGTGGCTTACCTCTGTAAATGCTCCAGTTGGATCAGCCAACATTCGAATCTGGAGGAAAAATAAATAAAACTTTCAGAAAATATTTTCATAAATATTTAAAGCTACTAAACACTTGAGAAAATAAGGACACAGCTGTGATATTGAGTGAGAAGAAATTCTATTCTAAAGCGTACCTTGCCATCTGTGCCGTGCTCCTTCCCCCAGGCAGCCATGACAAATGCATCGTTCACAGAAACACAGGCCACCTCTTGTATGCCTTTAGTCCTCAAGTCTGCTGCCTGCTGCACATAACCTGGGAGGTGAGTCTGAAAGCAACAATAAATAATTATCAAGTTCATATTAAAAAGACAAAAAAATTATGAATTTGGCTTATGCTTACTTTGGAGCAACCAGGGGTGAAAGCTCCTGGTACAGCAAAGAGGATGCCCTTTTTTCCCTTGAAGAGCTGATTCATTGCCACCTTATTTCCTGGCTCACCCTCTTGGACTTCCACGGCAGGAAGACTTTCACCCACCTGAGAGAGGAAATAACTCACAATTTTGTAGGCCGGCTCCTTGCAAAAACACTGTGTGCAAGCTGTTTTTGACCACATGACCATGGTCACTAGTAGCTGATCATCAACGTGATTATCAGGCTCCGTAGGTGTTTGCTAATTCTCATTTGAAGAACTGAATGACCTAACTGATACAATTCTACTTTGTTTATGCTAAACTTCTACTTAACGGTGAGTTAACATGTCCTTTGTAAAAATATTAGCTCGGTTTAGCAGCATTTAGCAGCAACCTCTTTTCAGAAGCCCACAGAAAATAAGGCTAATTTACATCGCTTTGAACGTCATCATAGTGACAGAATTCAATCCAATCCACTTTGTATGTATAGCACATTTAAACAACATAAATGTTTCCAAAGTGTTGCACAACAATATTAAAAACAATATTCAAATATTATCCTTGACTTAGAATTACGACCATTGTTCTAAAAACGACAATACAATTTAAATTTATATTACAGTCAAACCTTTTTCCTGAACATATCAAAAGAAGATTTGTTTTTTCATAGTTTTACCCATTTATTGTGTTTATTTTTCAATTACCGCCAAAGCGCCATGGTATTTTTGAATTGACTTTACTGTGGTAGACTACATCATGCCTATTGACTTATTTTTACCTGTATAAAAAAAACATTTAAAAAAATCTTTGGACATTATCTGGAATACAAAAACAAATGCGGAACATATTTGTTTGAACTGTAGTCTCTGTTTATTGTACACCTGATTATTTAAAATAAATACATTTATTTTTATAACTTGTAAAATAACACATTATTTCCATCCATTTTTCCACCGCTAATCCGAGGTCAGGTCACAGGCACAGCAGCCTACGCATAGAAGCCCAGACTTCCCACTCCCCAGTTACTTCGTCCAGCTCCTCCCGGTGGACCCCGAAGCATTCCAAGACCAGATGGGAGATGTAGTCCCCCTAAGGTGTCCTGGCTCTTCCCCAATGGCCTTCTACTGGTCACACCCACCTTAAACACTTCCCTGACCAGATGCCCAACCCACCTCATCTGGTTCTTTTCAATGTAGAGGAGTAGCAGCTTTACTAAATGACAAAGTTTCTTACTCTCACCCTGCCATCCGACAAAAAAAACTCACTGCGACCGATTGTACCCGGAATCTTGAGCTTTCGGTCATAACCAAAAACCTCATAAGTGAGGATAGGAACATAGATCAACCAGTAAATTGAGATCTTTGCTCTCTGGCTCAGCTACTTCCCCAAGATCGATCGATACACAATCCGCATCATCACTGCAGACGCCGCACTAATCCGCCTGCCGATCTACGATCCACTATTCCCTCACCCGTGAACAAGACTATGCAGTGCTAGAACTCCTCCACTTGGGGCAAGATCTCCTCCCAGACCCGAAGATAGCACTCCATCCTTTTCAGGGCGAGAACCATGGACTCAGATTTGGAGGTACTGATTATCATCCCAGTTGCTTCACATGAGGTTGTGAACCGATATATTGAGAGCTGAAGATCCTGGCCAGATGAAGGGAAACAGGACCACATCGTCTGCAAAAAGCAGATACCTAATCCTACAGCCATCAAACTGGATCCCTGACAGTAGTGCTGGGCGATAGAGCCTTTTATTAATATCTCAATATTTTTAGGCCATATCACAATAAACAATATACATCTCAATATTTTGCCTTAGCCTTGAATTAACAATTGATGCATATAATCACAGCAGTATGATGATTCTGTGTGTCTACATTAAAACATTCTTGGTCCTACTGCTAATTTTAAACTTTCATGCAGAGAGGGAAATCACAACCAAGTCAATTTACCAAAACTGGATTTATTAAACATTTATTAGGCAGTGGCACAGACATTCATATAATTTCAAAACAGAAAGTGCACAGTTGTCAGAGACATTTTAAAAAAAAAGTTATTAGTGCACTTTTGTGCATGATGTCACTAAGATGACAAATCAAAACACTAAATTAAAGTGCACTTTTTGTACAGAATGCCACTAACAATAGTTTAACACAAATAGATATTTCAATAACTGTGAAATAAAAATTAGCTGCATAAACGGGAATCAGTGTATGTCCTTCGCTACGTGGTAAGTTATTGCGGACGTTATCGCCTTCTGTGGGCAATTTTTTCATACGGTGTTGACGTGGAAATGGAAGACGCCAGGCTCAATTGGGTCAGTGCTGGTTGCCTGTTGGGTGTGGCAATGGCCGAGATGTTGACATGCGGAATTTCAAGCACTCTTCATTCTCAAGCGGGTGACTTTTCAAATAATGCTACAAATTATCAGTGTTGCTACTTTTTGTAGCAACGCTTGAGCTGCATACTTGACATTTTACGGTTGTCTGTTCAACATCTTCCCGCTTGAAGCCAAACCACCACCAGACGATGGACCCCGTGCTGTTTTTCTTAGAAATTAATTCTTCCTCCATTTGTTACCTGATTTGCATTTCTCTCTCTTTCGTATTACCACTCGCCACAGTTAACCTTACATATGCTGCTACCTCTCTGCTCCGCAAGAGCGTATGACGTTGCACGCGCGACAGTATGTGACGTATGTAAGAAGGTGCGCTTGTTTTATCTCTCTGGGAGAAGAAGAAAGACGAAAGAGTAGAAAAGCCTGTACTGTAATGCCCGCAGCTAAAAGCAACTGCATGAGAACGTATACTTAAATACTCACGATATAGTCATTTTCTATATCGCACAGAGACCCGTGATATATCGAGTATATTTGATATATCGCCCAGCCCTCCCTGAGAGTGCCTAATTCTTATGTCCATAAATGTCATGAACCAAATCGGTGACATAGGGCAGCCCTAACATAGTCCAGCCCTCACTGAAAATGGACTGAAAATCAGGCTGTCCGATACTCTGAGCACTCCCCACAGGACTTCTCTGGGGACACAATCTAATGTCTGAGCTGGTCCACAGTTCTTTCCAGTAGACTTTAATAGACCTTATCAGAAAAGGCTGAGGAATGTGATCCCAAAATAGCTGTAACACACGCTCCAGTTCTCCTTTTTAAAGTTGCAGTTTTGTCAACCAAGACAGATGGACATACTTATTTTGACATCAAGTAAAGCTCCCAGCCAAAAGGGGAGAAGCTTTAATATTATTTAAACTAGGCCTGGGTGATATTGCCTTTTTTTAATATCGCGATATTTTTAGGCCATATCGCTAGGGTTGGGTATCGAGTGGAACCGGGACTAACTTTCTGATTCTCCCGGAATCGTTCAAAAGTTTAAATTTCGATTCCTAGTTTCGATACACAGTCCGCCGACCGGGAAAAAAAAGTCCGCTGACCGGAAGAAGCGCCCACCGCCGGAAGTGTTAGCATAGCCGAGCGAGTCAGTCAAGCATGGATAGCGGTCGTCGGCGGTCGTAAGTGTGGCTTTATTTTATGGAAAAAAAATATATATCAGCGAAATGTAACACGTGCGACAGGACTGTTTCGTGCTTAGGGGAGTGCACGTCAAACATGATGAAGCACCTCCGAGTTCATGGAGTACAAATACATGCGTGTCCCGTCTTTGACGCGCTGTGCCGACCGTCCTCCTCTGGCTCTTCCTCTGGCTCCTGCTCCGACGCCCAGCCTGGCACCTCGGTGACTGCACTGCAGTCCAAATCCGGTAAGTAAAACGATATATATGCAATAAATAATGTGTTTTGCGCCAACGTTGAGGCCGCTAACAAATTAGCCCGCGTATTTTTTCATAGACAATTTACAAACTGCTAGCCAGCCTCCGCGATGTGCTCAGCGTAATCCGTTCACCGTAGCAGCAATGGGGAAGATGTCGGTGCCACAGACGGAAGAGTGCCACAGAAAGGTCACTGCACACATAGTAAAAAGACTGGATCCCTTTTCAGAGGTGGAATCTCCCAACATTTAGGTTAGTTAAGCAATAACGTTAGAGCTAAGCTAATTGATACTGGGCTAAACAGTAACAGCAACATTACATGCTTGTTTGTTTGCAGGGATATGGTGAAAACTCTCAACCCAAAATGCATACCATCCTTCTAGGGACTACCTGTCACACACACGGATCCCTGCATGGTACAAGAAGAATCGGAATCGAGAATCGTCAGGAATCGGAATCAAAACAAAGAATCGGAATTGTTCGAATTCAAACAATACCCAACCCTACATATCGCGATATACGATATATAATCGGCCTTAAATGAACACTTGATGCTTATAATCACAGTATAATGATTATATGTGTATACATTAAAACATTCTTCTTCATACTGCATTCATATATGCTACTTTTAAAAGGTTATACAGAGAGGGAAATCACAACTAAGTCAATTGACCAAAAGGGTATTTATTAAAGTTATTAAGCAATGGCACAAACATTCAAGTCATTTCCAAAACATAAAGTGCAAGATTGTCAGAGACATTTTAAGTGTCACATAAAAATGAGCTGCATAATAGGAAATCAAATATTATTCGTCCTTCACTATGTGGTACGTTACTAAGGTTATGAAATTATCTTCATTCTCTAGCGAGTGACTTTTCAAATGATGCTACATATTAGCAGTAATGCTACTTTTAATAGCAACGCTTGTACCGCATACTTGACATGTTACGGTTCTCTGTTCGACATATTCCCACATGAAGTCGAACCACTGCCAGACGATGGAAACCCTGCTGTTTTTATTGGGAATTAAGTCTTCCTTCATTTGTTACCAGATCCGCACCTTCTTTCTCTCGTACGGCTACGTTAGCAGCTAACGTAGCCCAATTTGCTACGTCTCTGCTCTTTGAGGGCGGACACCTATGTGACATATGTAAGAATGTGCGCCTGCTTGTCTGTGAGAAGGAAAGACAGGAAAGAGCGAGAAGAGCCTGAAGTGTACGCCCGCAGCTAAAAGCAACTGCGTGAGAACGTATACTCGAATATTACGATATAGTCATTTTCTATATCGCACAGAGACAAACCAGCAATATACCATATATATCGATAAATTGCCCAGCCCTAATTTAGACCAATGATTCTCAACCTGTGGTACGCAGGCTTTAATTGTATGCCAAATAATCACTTAATGAAATATTCAAACAGTGTTATTGTTCAAACTATGTAATGTTAGTGGTCAAAAATATTAAATATACTTGTTAAAATAAATGTGTCCCTTGTTCTTAATGAATAGTTTGGCTTACTACACTACTGTACTTTAATGTTGGTTGTTATTGTGGTACTTGGAGAGCCAAGTCTTTCCTGAGGTAGTAGTTGGTAAAACGTTTTTTAAAACCACTGGTTCCTTTTAAAGACCAAAATAGGGCCACAAACAAAATCTTGTTTCGGGCGAAAGGAACCTTGGGGCCTGTGTTGTGGCAAATTTTGTATGCCTGAAATAGTCTGTGTCCCCTGCCGTGGGGGCACGCATGGGGAAAAGTTCTGTTCCTTGTTCAGACAGCGGCAGCACTTCCGTGTTATCAGCGATGTCAATGATACAAAATGTAGTTTTGGGGATTTTTACAATCATGCTTTGTCAAAATTGTTGTTGGTGTAACATGTGACATTCCTACTCGAATAAATGCTTTTGATCAACCGTACATTACGTGTTGTACTTGTATTCACAGCGCCGCACGCCCTTCTCTATTGTACACAGTGTCACGCTGCAGAGCGGTTGGTCAGCCTGCTATTTTCTGCAAATTACATTAATAACATCCTGTAATTTGGTCTATTATTTATTTCATCTTTTGATAGATTAGAAAATAACACCAATATAGTGGGAAAAAACATTACAGAGTAGACTCAATTCCATGTTAAAGGAAGGAGTTTGCATGTTCTCCCCGTGACTGCGTGTGATCCCTGCGGGTACTCTGGCTTCCTCCCAGCTCCAAAGACATGCACCTGGGGATAGGTTGATTGGCAACACTAAACTGGCCCTAGTGTGGGAATGTGAGTGTGAATGTTGTCTGTCTATGTGTTGGCCCTACGATGAGATGGCGACTTGTCCAGGGTGTACACCGCCTACCGCCCGAATGCAGCTGAGATTGGCTCCAGCACCCCCCGCGACCCCGAAAGGAACAAGCGGTAGAAGATGGTTGGGTTTAGCCCACAAGGAAGTGTTTTAAATGTAGATAAATTCATCATAGGTCCCTTTAAAGACCAAAATGGGGCCACTAACAAAATCTTGTTTTGGGCGAAAAGAAACCTTGGGGCCGGTGTCGTGAAAAATTCTGTATCCCAGAAATATTTTGTATCTCCTGCCGCGGGAGCGCGCATGTGGGAAAACCGCTGTTCCTTGTTCAGACTTCCATGTTATTAGCGATGTCAATGATACAAAATGTGTATTACTACGATCATGCTTTGTCTAAAATGTTGTTGGGGGCACATGCGACATTCCTACTCAAATAGATGCTTTTGATCATCCGTACATTACGTGTTGTACTTGTATTCCCAACGCCGCACACCCTTTTCTATTGTACACGGTGTCACGCTGCAGAGCGGTTGGTCAGCCTGCTATTTTCTGCAAATTACATTAATAACATCCTGTAATTTGGTCTATTATTAATTTCATCTTCTGATAGATTATAACACACCAATATAGTGGGAACAAACATTACATAATAGACTCAATTACATGTTGAATTACAAAAACAAAAAACAAAAAAAAAATTTTATGCCACGCACATCCCCATTATGTACTAACATCATGTGGATTATATGTACATACTTGGCATTGTACAAAACTTGTGAATTTGGACTCGTTTTTATTGATTACAAAAAAAATTAGTAGGGGATACATACTATTTCATCATGTATCTGTGTATAATTTCCTCAATTGATGTTAGGCGGGGCGATATATTGATGTATACGATATATCGCGGGTTTGTCTGTGCGATATAGAAAATGAATATGTTGTAATATTCGAGTATACGTTCTCACGCAGTTGCTTTTAGCTGCGGGCATTACACTTCAGGATCTTCTCACTATTTCCTGTTTCTCCTTCTCACAGACAAGAAGGCGCACAAACTTACACACGTCCCATACTGTCACGTCATACGCCCTCGCCCTCGTATACGCCCTCGCCCAGCAGAGAGGTAGCAGACTGGGCTACGTTAGCTGCTAACGTAGCCGTACGAGTGGTACTACGAGAGAAAGAATGTGCGGATCTGGTAACAAATGAAAGAACACTTCATTCCCAATAAAGACTGCAGAGCGTCCATCGTCTGGCGGTGGTTCGGCTTCAAGTGGGAATATGTCAAACAGACAACCGTAATTTGTCAAGTGTGGGGCAAAAGCATTGCTATAAAAAGTAGCACTACTGCTAATATGTAGCATCATTTGAAAAGTCATTCGATAGAGAATGAAAAGAATTTCAAAACGTCCAAAGCAACCTACCACATAGTGAAGGACGAATACTATTTGATTTCCTATTATGCAGCTCATTTTTATTTGACACTTAAAATGTCGCTGACGATCTTGCACTTTATGTTTTGGAAATGTCTTGAATGTTTGTGCCATTCCTTAACTTTTATAAATACTGTTTTGGTCAATTGACCTGGTTCTGATTTCCCTCTCTGCATGAAAGTTTAAAAGTAGCATATATGAATGCAGTATGAAGAAGAATGTTTTTAATGTATACACATAATCATCATACTGCTGCGATTATATGTATGGCGTCACGTTAGTGCCAAAAATCCAAACGCATAAAAACTGTTATCGCGAGCTGATTCTCCACTTCGTGCGCGGCGCATTTTTGCGTGCGCGTCTCGGTCTGTGCGCTGTCTGTGTACTCCTGGCATCTCTCCTTGCGCTGTCATGTTTTGTTTTGGCACTTTGGGGTGGGTATGCTTAGACGGCCCCTTCTTTCTGATTGGCTCTGAGCGCTGTCAGTCAATGGAGGACCAACGTGGCGGCCATCTTACCTCAGGCAGCTGGACCCGCCCAGTACATAGATGTCAAGTAACATGTACTATTTAAATTACCAATTTTCAACTAATTTCCAAACGGTTCGATTTGTTATAAATGTCAGAGTATTGTATGTGTATGTACATTTAAATAGTACATGTACCATTGACATCAATAGAATGATCGGTATTCATATCTATGATGAAAGGTCCAGGGCAGTTCCCTGGGATTAAAATAAATAAAATGATAAATGGGTTGTACTTGTATAGCGCTTTTCTACCTTCAAAGTACTCAAAGCGCTTTGACACTACTTCCACATTTACCCATTCACACACACATTCACACACTGATGGAGGGAGCTGCCATGCAAGGCGCCAACCAGCACCCATCAGGAGCAAGGGTGAAGTGTCTTGCTCAGGACACAACGGACGTGACGAGGTTAGTACTAGGTGGGATTTGAACCAGGGACCCTCGGGTTGCGCACGGCCACTCTCCCACTGCGCCTCGCCGTCCCTAAAGACAGGAAATCACGTTTTCATGGGGCTATCATGGCTGAACAAGTAAGTCTTACACTATTATCTGTCAGATTTAATTTGCCTAATGTATGGAGCTAGCTTTTTTTGTTGTTTTTTTAAATATATATTTTTAACTCTGCCATCTATACTGATCTGGGCTGATATCTAATTTTCCATAGTTTGAGTTGTTTGCAGAAACTTAATACTTTTTATAGTAATATTAAAACCATATTCATTAAAAGTAGTGATAACATTATTCTACTAAAATAGTAATTGCAATCATAACATCAATAATTAGGCCCATATGCTAATCATGTGGTCCTGATAGGAAGTACGCATAGATAAGTGGGTTCGGGTAGACTCTGGTGTAAACTTAAAGTAGATATAGGAAAGAAAATTGATAGTCCCACATTGTGGCATACATTCAATATTTAAATATACAAATATCAAATAAATACAAATATTTTTTAAAACAGACAAGTGAGGAAAGAAAACATATTTGAAAATATAATTTCCATCATTGACTGACATCTGTCGACTGGTTGTATGAAAAGAGAGATATTGATCTTGACACTTCATTAACTATGTGATGTTCTCTCAACAGATAAGACATTACCTTCTTCAAAGACTTTTAGATCAAATTCAATTGGCATTTTCCACAACACCACTAAATTTGGACTTTTTAGAATTTGTTTGTCAACAGGAGCTGTATATTCCGCAGGCCCTATCCAACCACATTCAAGTACCAGGCGCTATTATCCAGACTTTGCAGGGTGTACCCCGCCTTCCGCCCGATTGCAGCTGAGATAGGCGCCAGCGCCCCCCGCGACCCCAAAAGGGAATAAGCGGTAGAAAATGGATGGATGGATGCAGGAACTCTTTGAACTTGTGAAAGCACAACTGGATGACCCGCCGTTCTATACTACTGATTGGCCCTGAGCAATTTTTGCCTGACCAATCAGAAAAGGAGGGGCCGTCTAAGCATACACGCCCCCAAAGTGCCAAAACAAAGACGGCGCACGCGCACATAGGCGCCGCGCACAAAGGCACTACACGCGCGCAAAAGGGTGTCGCACGCGCGCAAAAGGGTGTCGCACGCGCGCACAAAGGCACCACGCGCACGCAAAAGGATGTCGCGCGCGCGCACGCAAAAGGGTGTCGCGCGCGCGCACGAAGTGGAGAATCAGCGCGCGATAACTGTTTGTATGCGCTTGGATTTTTGGCACTAATGTGACGCCATATATATGCATCAAGTGCTCATTCAAGGCCAAGGCAAAATATCATAATATATATTGTACATCGCGATATGGCCTAAAAATAGAGATATTAAAAAAGGCCATATCGCCCAGCCCTAATTTATGTACTGACATGTGTTTTATTCTGTAGATACTTAGCATCATCAACAACAAATCTTGTGAATTTGGACTCATGTTATTAATCACACAAAGTTAGTAGGGGTTACATAATATTTATAATCACTGAAATTCCTAAGTGCTGCCGCTGGCTGAACAAGGCACAGAGCTCTGTCACGCCAAATTTCTTCCCCCCTACAAAAACTTTCCCCCCATTTACTTCCGGGGTCATGATTAATACAAACGTTTTGTTAACGTTAACGCTATATTATAAAAATATAACGCTATATTATAAAAATACAGACGTTTTGTCAACGCTATATTATACAAAAAAATCAAAAAACAATTTACAAACACAAGCTATGGGATGACGCATTTACTTCCGGGGTCACG
Organism: Nerophis ophidion; assembly: GCF_033978795.1. Classification (NCBI taxonomy): domain Eukaryota; kingdom Metazoa; phylum Chordata; class Actinopteri; order Syngnathiformes; family Syngnathidae; genus Nerophis; species Nerophis ophidion. Next base: position 33,780,295 of record NC_084614.1, on the reverse strand, counting down.
TTTCTTCTTATGTCATCCCATAGCTTGTGTTTTTAAAAATTTTATAATAATATAGCGTTAGCAAAACGTATGTATTATTATAATATAGCGTTAACAAAACGTCTGTATTAATCATGACCCCGGAAGTAAATGGGGGGAGAGGTTCCTTTTTTTTTTTTTTTTTAAATGTTTATTTATAAATTTCAACAAATACAAACAGTAAGTCAAATAACAATATATAACATTAAAAAACATTATGAAAACAGTACAAAACAGCGCCAGGGGGTTGTAAATTCAAAATATGCTAGTTGTGGTTTTTTTGTTTTTTTTTAAAGGTTTATTTATAAATTTCAACAATTACAAACAGTAAGTCAAACAACAATATAAAACATTATAAAACATTATGAAAACAGTACAAAACAGCGCCAGGGGGTTGTAAGTTCAAAATAATAAAAATAGAATACAAAAATATATATATATATATATATATATAATAAACAAAATGCAAAGCCGTAGGCTTATTCAGATTCATCAAACAACTTAAATTTGGAACACAGCATCATCGTTTTCACAGCTTTTTTGGGGGGGAGAGGTTCTGTAGGGAGAAGAAATTTGGCGTGACAGCTCCGCCCGAATGCGCGCTCCCGCGGAATAAGATACAAAATACTTCCGGGATACAAATTTCGCACGCCACCAGTTTTAAATACTGGAATTTCTTGAATGACTTTGTATATTTTATTGTAGTTGCAGTAGAGCGCCAATTGATGCCGACAAAGTCTTAGTAAGCAATTATTGGGTTAAAATAGCCGTACGACTTGGCAAATCCTTTAAATGACATTGATTAATGTATTTGACCCATTGGTTCGTCAAAGTATGTACGCACATGCTGTATGTTTACATCTTACAAACGTTAATGAGTCCAAACACAAGAACGCTCTCATGTAACGTTTCATTAAAACTAGAGTGAATTTGGTGCGCAGTACGACGACAATCGTGTTTCACTGAGCCCCCATGCGTCCCACACTATTGTATCTACTATTTATATAACAGCGAGCATCTTTCGATAAACTAAATTATTCAGAGGGCAGCTAACGTGTGTAAAATAAACACATTAGCTGGTTGCGGGGACTTGAATTCGGACAGGTGCAAGGAGGTGAATGTTAAACTCCATGAAGACGGCAAACATACGCCTTGCTAGCTAACGGCTGTCATGGCGGACATTAAAACAGTTCGCAGCTAAGAAATAAAACATATTTTTAGGAGTGGTTGAAGTGTAATTTGCAAGACAATATAATTGCAGAGCAGCTATTTTTACACAATGACGCCTTACCTGAATAGGCATGTTGAAGAAAGCAGAGGAGTGGAGCAGTCTGGCGCGACGATCAACACGGGTGCGTCTAATAAGCACGGTTGTGGCGGAAAACATTGTATGCTAGCTGGCCAGCGTCCGAATAAAATGACGTGTGTGTGCTTGTGTGCGCGTGTGTGCGTGCGTGCGCGTGCGTGCGTGTTATAGCTGGTCGAGCCGCGTTGGCAAAGCCGCTTAAGAAAAGAGACACGCACGCCTACACCTGGCTTCATCTTACTTGTAGCTACACACTCACTGACTTTGCAACGTGCACCACCTGCTAGACCAAGGGTGTCAAACTCAAATACAGAGTGGGCCAAAATTTAAAACTGAACAAAGCCGCGGGCCAAGGTTGAACAAATTAACCTTCTAATAGGGACCCAAACAAGTTTTGCATTGAACATTGAACAAGCAAGGCTTATATACAGTAACTTTATAGTGACATGCAAAATCAAATATTCAAATAATAATAATTAAAAAATATCAATGGCATATAAAATAAAATTGTAATACTAATTTAATGCCTCTTTTCTATTTGCAGCCATCTGAGGTAAATATCAAAATATATTGTAGCGTCCTGAAAGAGTTAGTGCTGCAAGGGTCTATGGGTATTTGTTCTGTTATGTTTATGTTATGTTACAGTGCAGATGTTCTCCCGAAATGTGTTTGTCATTCTTGTTAGGTGTGAATTCACAGTGTGGCGCATATTTGTAACAGTGTTAACGTTGTTTATACAGCCACCCTCAGTGTGACCTGAATGGCTGTTGACCAAGTATGCCTTGCATTCACTTATGTGTGTGTAATAACCGCATATATTGTGCGAGTGGGCCTGCACGCTGTTTGTATGGAGGAAATGCGGACGTGACTACAGGTTATAGAGAATGCTAAAGGCAGTGCCTTTAAGGCACGCCGTCAATATTGTTGTCCGGGTGGAAATCGGGAGAATGCTTGCCCCGGGTGATTTTCGGGAGGGGCACTGAACTTCGGAAGGATTGGCAAGTGTGGGAAACTGCGGCACCGCTGCTGTGTAATAACGGCGGGCCAGCTGTAATGTTAATTTGATATTGCCTCAAGGGCCAAATTAAATTACGCGGGCCAGAGTTTGACGCCCATGTGCTAGACAGTGGTTCTCAGCCTTTTTTCAGTGATGAACCCCCTTTGAACATTTTTTTAATTCAAGTACCCCCTAATCAGAGCAAAACATTTTTGGTTGAAAAAAAGAGATAAAGAAGTAAAATACAGCACTATATCATCAGTTTCCATCCATCCATTTTCTACCGCTTATTCCCTTTTGGGGTCACGGGGGGCGCTGGCGCCTATCTCAGCTACAATTCAGCGGAAGGCGGGGTACACCCTGGACAAGTCGCCACCTCATCACAGGGCCAACACAGATAGACAGACAACATTCACACTCACATTCACACACTAGGGCCAATTTAGTGTTGCCAATCAAACTATCGCCAAGTGCGTGTCTTTGGAAGTGTGAGGAAGCCGGAGTACCCGGAGGGAACCCACGCATTCACGGGGAGGACATGCAAACTCCACACAGAAAGATCCCGAGCCTGGATTTGAACCCAGGACTGCAGGACCTTCGTATTGTGAGGCAGACGCACTAACCCCTCTGCCACCGTGAAGCCTTATCATCAGTTTATGATTTATTAAATTGTATAACAGTGCAAAATATTGCTCATTTGTAGTGGTATTTCTTGAACTATATGGGGGAAAAAATATATAAAAATAACTAAAAACTTGTTGAAAAAAACAAGTGATTCAATTTTAAATAACGTTTTCTACACATAGAAGTAATCATCAACTTAAAGTGCCCTCTTTGGGGATTGTAATAGAGATCCATCTGGATTCATGAACTTAATTCTAAATAAATGATAAATGGGTTGTACTTGTATAGCGCTTTTCTACCTTCAAGGTACTCAAAGCGCTTTGACACTACTTCCACATTTACCCATTCACACACACATTCACACACTGATGGAGGGAGCTGCCATGCAAGGCGCCAACCAGCACCCATCAGGAGCAAGGGTGAAGTGTCTTGCTCAGGACACAACGGACGTGACGAGGTTGGTTTTAGGTGGGATTTGAACCAGTGACCCTCGGGTTGCGCACGGCCACTCTCCCATTGCGCCACGCCGTCCCTAAACCAATGGTTCTTAACCTGGGTTCAATCGAACCCTAGGAGTTCGGTGAGTCGGCCTCAGGGGTTCGACAGAACCTCTGCCGCGGAGGTCAAGACACACCCAACTCATCGTAAAAATAAAAACTTTTCCCTATCAGCATATATGGATACCCCCAAACAATGTTTCCTCTAATTTCCATCTGATTTACAGGGGTGTAATTAGTTGTGAGTTCATGCACTGTGTTGGTTTTGTTCTTTGAACAAGGTGATACTCATGCATGGTTCATTTTTGTGCACCAGTAAAAAAAAACATATAACTTTGTCTTGAATAAAAAAAAAAAAAAATTTATTTTTCACTAAAGAAGGGTTCGGTGAATGCGCATATGAAACTGGTGGGGTTCGCTCCCTCCCACAAGGTTAAGAACCACTGTTCTAAACATTTCATGTCCACAACAAAATCTAGCTGTCAACCCTGCATATTGCATTGTTGTATTTTTTTTTCTCACAGTTTATGAACTTACATTCATATTTTGTTGAAGTATTATTTAATAAATATATTTATAAAATATTTTTGAATTGTTGCTATTTTTAGAATATTTAAAAAAAAAATCTCATGTACCCCTTGGCATACCTTCAAGTACCCCCAGGGGAACGTGTACCCCCATTTGAGAACCACTGTGCTAGATGAACGCCATATGTCTGAATGTGATTACTGTACTAGCTAAAAAGTTCCACATCCTTTGAACGCAGCACTGTTGTGATCCTTATAAAACTAGCGTTACGCAGACATATACCCCTGATCAAGACAGGGATCTTTACTAGGGGTGTACTTGACGGAGGGTCGTAAAATATTGTGTTGATTGGACTTACTCGTTTGAATTTATTTTTCCACAATTGTACATTGTGACAGCTCTCCAGCTGTCATCGTGTGGGTTGTAGTGACAATCGATACAAGACGCATCGTGGCAGGTTTGACTCTGATTTATTATTTCAATAACCATGTCTTCTTGCCCGTCTGTCGCGTCAATTTCTAGCGCGCCGTCTCTTCCTGCTCGTCGCGGCGCACCTTTCGGTGCTTGGGTCTTCCGTGGGGGCTCATCTCACTCTGGGTCTTTCTTGTCGCGTTCGTGATCTTCGTTGTCGGGTGGTGCCTCTGCTACTTCTGCCACGATTGCTCCTCCTTCTCCCTTTTTATGCTGCAGCAGAAGATGCAGGGATTGAGAACAGGTCAATCAATCAATGTTTATTTATATAGCCCTAAATCACAAATGTCTCAAAGGACTGTACAAACCACCACGACTACGACATCCTCAGAAGAACCCACATAAGGGCAAGGAAAACTCACACCCAGTGGGCAAGGAGAACTCACATCCAGTGGGACGCCAGTGACAATGATGACTATGAAGGTGTGTTGTTTACGCACCTGACTCTGAGGGCTCCAGTGTTGCTCCAGCCGTGCCCCGCCTCTCCGCTCTGCTGCATGCTCCGCCTCCTGGCCGCCATCTTGGGCAGGACTACTGTTTATCTTAGCCCGCTGTCGGCTCGTCGGCTCCGTCTCTCCACAGACATGTTTTTAGATACACATTAACGTCAAACCAGCATGGACAACCTACTTTCAGTAGCTTGATACATAAAACATGAAACAACCGTATTATTGTATTTGTGTCTGCATTTAAGATAGCTATAGTGGTCAGCACTCTAGTTGCCAGCTAGATGTCGCTAGTGATTAGTGCTCGTTGCCAGCTAGCGATTTGCGCACTCGTTGATAGTTACCGATTAGGGGTCTAGTTGCCAACTCACGATTCAAAGTTTTAAGTCAAAGTTTATATATATATATAGCCCTATATTACGTTTGTCTCAAGGGGCTGCACAAGCCACAACGACATACCACATCAGGGCAAAGAAATACTCAACCCAATGGGCTACAATGAGAAACCTTGGAGAGGACCGCAGACGTGTGACCCCACCCCATGGGCGACCGGTGCAATGGACGTCAAGTTGATCTAGTAAATAGTATGAGTGCAGTCCATAGTGGGGCCAGCGCAGAGATGTCCCCAACTGATGAACAGATAAGTGGTTCACCCCGGGTCCCGACTTTCATCTGTGGTCACTTAATTTGGCCTGCTCCTCTCTCCACGTAGGAGAGAGGGGCAGAGCAGAAAAGAGACGGCAGATCAACTGGTCTAAAAGGGAGGTCTATTTAAAGGCTAGAGTATACAAATGAGTTCTAAGATGGGACTTAATGCTTCTACTGATTAGCGCTCTAATAATTAGCTAGTGATTAGTGGGACAACTGCAATTATTTGAAGACCTCAGCATAGCTCAATACCAAGGTAACATTATGACCGGTTAAACAAAAAACATCCATCCATCCATCCATTTTCTACCACTTGTCCCTTTCGGGGTCACGGGGGGTGCTGGAGCCTATCTCAGCTGCATTCAGGCGGAAGGCTGGCTTAGGATGGAGGACAGAGTCAAACAAATTGCACTGAGCCTAATCTATGAAATCCGCTACACCTCCCTGATACCGAAGTACATTTCAAACTACTTCCAGAACGTAAATGACCGCCATAACCACAACACCAGGGGGAGCGCCACAAACCACGTAAAACCCAGATTCCTATCTAACAAAGGTCTTAACTCATTCTCTTTTTATGCCACATCAATATGGAATGCACTTCCAACAAGTGCAAAAGACAGTGCATCTCTATCCTCCTTCAAAAGCGCACTAAAAGAACACCTCCAATTAACTTCAACCCTAAATTAACACCCTCCCTCCTCCACATCCCTGGATTGTAAATAATCTAATGTATATAATTGTTCTTATGCTTTCTGAACTCACTATGTTCTCTGCTCGCTGTAAATATCCTACCAAGTCTGACCTACACTGTTTCAATGTCCATTTCTCTGACGATCCAATTGTTGACGACTGAAGTACTGATTTCAACAAAACCTAACCCCCCACCCCCGTTCCACATTCCACCCCCCGGATTGTGAATAATGTAAATAATGCAATGTATATTCTTTGATGATTAACTTGTATGATGACTGTATTATGCTGATAGTATATATTTGTACCATTAATTGATTAACGTGGACCCCGACTTAAACAAGTTGAAGAACTTGTTTAACTTATTCGGGTGTTACCCTTTAGTGGTCAATTGTACGGAATATGTACTGTACTGTGCAATCTACTTATAAACGTTTCATTCAATCAATCAAAAGGACCCTGGACAAGTCGCCAACTCCTCATGTGTGTATATCCATCCATTTTCTACCGCTTATTCCCTTTCGGGGTCGCGGGGGGCGCTGGCTCCTATCTCAGCTACAATCGGGCAGAAGGCGGGGTACACCCTGGACAAGTCGCCACCTCATCGCAGGGCCAACACAGATAGACAGACAACATTCACACTCACATTCACACACTAGGGCCAATTTAGTGTTGCCAATCAACTTATCCCCAGGTGCATGTCTTTGGAAGTGGGAGGAAGCCGGAGTACCCGGAGGGAACCCACGCATTCACGGGGAGAACATGCAAACTCCACACAGAAAGATCCCGAGCCTGGATTGGAACCCAGGACTGCAGGACCTTCGTATTGTGAGGTAGACGCACTAACCCCTCTGCCACCGTGAAGCCCAGTAAGAAGTGACACCAGTAAAATGAGGTTTTAGTGTTGTCTTATTTATTTCACGGTGTAAAGCTCCCCAAATAATCCACTCCCTGTTGGCTCAAACAGTAGACTATCACTTTTATTCACAGTGATTTTAATGTTAAGACAAGGACACCAGAACAACTTTTTAAAAATCTAACTGTAAAAGAAACCAAAACTGACACATAAATTCAGTCAATAAACAACATGAAAATAAAGTGGTGTCAACAAACAGTAAATTGAGTAAAAAATAGAATTTAATCATTTAAATCGTCTGTCAAAATACAAACATTGCTTTCAGCTTCTAAATGATTAGTGGCTATTTACCGCAAGTGGCGAAGTTAACTGTATACAGTGTCTATACAACGTAATTTATTGTATTGCTAATTTATATTCATGTACACAGAAAACTAGAAATACGCTTAACATTGCACCTGCAAGACAGCAAATGAACCCTGGTCCAATCCGTAGTTGAATTCAGTGACCTCCACTTAAACACTTACATTAAACATACAGTATTAATATGATTTAATTTTTTGATGTAAAATGACTATGTTTTTTAAACACGTGTTTCCAAATTCGGTTCACACAGAACAGACATTTGTCCAATTTCACAATATTTAATGACTTCCAAAATCCAAATTTAAACGGACAGTTCAGAAGATCTGAAATCAAAACAGTCGATAGCAAACATGTCATTTTCATCCATGTAATGACGTCTTGATGGTCAGCTTTTCAAACTGCATTGCTTTACAGTAAAACACAAGCAGCGTTCCTAACGTCCTAGACTGGGATCTTTTAAATGTCCCGGCTCAAAATTCACTCACTCCATCATACACATCCAAAAAGCCTAGAAAGGAACATGAATGAAATTGTCACATTTGCTGGCTTTAATGACCTTCCATTATAAAAGGTATTTTACCGTAACCATCAAGTGACTATTGGCATTTTGGCCAATGATTAATATTTTTTTCAGGAATTCTATACATTGAATGAAAAGCTTCTTATGACAGCCCCTTATTTTGGAAGTTTACAACGTGATAAAGAGGGCTGAGTAGAGCTGTAGAGTATGAAGTCAATATTCGATACATAACATTGCATATGTTGCATTTCTAGTTGCCCCTGAGCCCATTGCAGGCGCTTTAAAGTAACACGTACAAACACAAAAGATCACACATTGAAGCAACTCTTTCCCTACTGCAGAAAATGCAGCTAAATAATATGATGGCCCTCAGACCATTTTCAGGAACAGCATTGCTAAGGTCCATAACAAGGTAAGATCTAGTGGAGCTGGGTAAGAAAAAATGGCAATCCAGAAGGATTAAACAGACAGAAGTAGGGGATTTTTATGGACAATTTTTAAATGTGCACCTCTTCTGGTTCCCAACTTCCCACATTCTTAATAGCTTTTCTCTTCCCAAGTCCAAACCAGTCTACGGCTGGAATAAAATAACGTACTTGGGGTCCTGAGAGTGGGGGGGACACAACTAGACACACTACTAACTAGGATGTAACGTACTGTATTATCCACATCTTAAGGTGACAGACAATGATCAAGTCATTATATTGCTTTTAACATATTGCGAGAAAGTCCGAAAAAAAAAAAAAAAAACTGCCTATAACGGCGCACTAAGCTATAGCAGATGAATGCACCCTGTGTACTAAAGTGGACTTTCAAGTCCTTACCGGATGTTATGGCTTTCATGAGTTCAAAAGCCACATGACTGCAGTCAGTTCTTGCTACGTCTATGTTCTCCAGTGGTTATGCAATTGCAGAATGATGCTGTGATGAAACACACCAAAGAAGCCACTGCAAAGAACTTGGCATTCTTTAGTATATCCACACTTTTTGTGGCTCTTGAGGGTGCTTGCCTGAAGTCCAACGGCTACAGCTTTAGAGCTGGCAAAGTCTTTCTTTTTAAACCATTTCTCTCATTGTGTAAGGGGAAAAAAAACCCTTCTTCATGAATATTTCTCGAATAACACATCCATTCAAAGACTAGATTAAAACACTGCTCAGTCTCTGCGTCATCCTGATGTGCTCTCCTCTAGGGAGAGTCCATCATGGCTTCAAGCATCTCTAAGAATAGTTTGTGCATGGGTATGCCGCCACGCGTCTTAATGCTGTAGAATGTAGTCAGAGCTCGGCCGGCGGTCTGTCTGAGGAGCGGCAGTGTCAGGAGAAGCCGACCCGCTCGCTGGGGATCGTCCGGGCGGCGCTGGCACTCCAGCTCCAGTAGGGTCTGGTGGAGGAGGTCCCGAAGCTTCTGCACAGCTTCCATATCCTCGATGTAAACAGAGTCTGACGGAGAAAAACATAGTAAGCTAATGAATGTAAGTTTACTTTCCAAGCCTTTATTTACAAAACAGTGGATGTTATATGCCAAATGACCTGCAGTTGACTGTAATTACTTATGCGTGTGCCCGTACATACATGTTGGTATTGTAGCAAACAAAAGCATAACCTTTTCGAAAGACTCAATCTATGGTGTAGTTTTCATTTTTTGTTGTATTGAAACAAACTCAAAATACAACCAAGCGCATTTCCCCTACATTGTTGGGTTATTATCTGGATGCATTATCTCATCCGTCTTAGAGACTGAAGCACATAATGTAAGTCTCTGATAACAGTCTAAAATTTTTGTCGACCATACAATGGTACTTTAATTTTTGTACGCCACATTTTTTGTATGATTCAAATGACAAACATTTTTTTACTTTTGTTTTCATACATCATCTCATCATACGACCCGGGATGTAACGATATGAAACTTAATTTCACAGTTACCATTCATATCGCAGTATTGTCAAAAAGTATTGACACACACTGAAATGTTTTTTTTTTTTTTTTAAATAAACACACTCTTAGAAAACCCATTATTTTTGCATGTTTTGTGTTTTGTATGCTTCACTGATTGTGTTTTAGTCTTAGTATTTTATTTGTTTTAATGGCTAAACTTTTTTTTTGTAAATGTTGGTTTGTACTGCTGTCACTTATTTAAATTAAAGTGTGTAACAAATAAATTAGTTTTTATTATTTTCCAAAATGTTCAGCTGTCTCAAATTATTAGTATAGAACGATCACAGCTTGTATGTTCAATGTGCACGCTTGAATAGCTTAGTTGCAATACAAGTTTAGATTGGGGTAAGGTATTATTATAGCAGTAAGTTTACATCATACTTAGATAAGAGCCTCTAACATTTGCCAAAATAAAAACATCAGGGAGACATATTTAAGTAGATGTAGATGGGAGGTGCCAATTTCTAGTTTTCAACTAAATTTGACTAAACACACAAACTTTTGAAAATATTTTGACAAAGTTATGTCCTATCAAAACCAAACAAAACTGTTGCAACCAAACAATGATGAGCTGACATCGTTCATAAACAGGTGATCATTCTGTTAGATGTTTTTCCAATATTATGGTTATTCATATTCAGCTACGAGATTTAAGAATAGAACAAACATTTCACAAAGTGCAGGACATTATTGGATCTGTGTATTCAGGATTTCTACTGTTATCAGCTAAAATGTAATGTCCCTGTCCTACTGCATCAAATATAGCCAAAATCTTACAATTGTTTTTATACACACAGTTGTAAGCTTTCGACAATGATAACCTTAAATATTGGAAAAGTTGGCTTGCAAGACCGTTTCATCTGAGAAATTTTTATGTATTTATTTTTCTATTGGGGTAGCAACAGCTGACAGTTGTGGTGGTAACACCAGAAGTGGCTTTTGTTGGTCATGTCAAAGAAATTTGGCACAGTTAACTGCTGCCTGCCTTCAATCACCAAATTGTGATCAGCTAGTAGCATTTATAATTTCACTGCATTGATGCCCATTGTGCAAAGATTGAAGGTCTTTTTGCACATACTGCAGAACACCTTTCAGCGTTTACAATCGACGGGCTTTAAATAAGTTTTGAAAAGTTAGCTAGCCAGTCACTTTGGCTGAAATTTGCAGTTTACCATTTTCCCAACATGTATTCATTTACTCGCTTTCGGCACAGCATGAGCACGTTCACAGGATGTAGCGTTCCAAGCATCCAGTGTTCTGACTTCATGCACCGGCCATAGACAATAGCCAATTAAACAGTTCTGTCAATCATCACACTGTACTTTCAATCAAAACTTTTCATCAAAATTATTAAAGGGAAACTGCACTCTCAATGAACATCTGATTCTGAATTAGTTGATCAATACAATATATCCAGAAGTCATTTTTGAAATTGTATCTCTTTAAAATCCATCCATCCATCCATCCATTTTCTACCGCTTATTCCCTTTTGGGGTTGCGGGGGGCGCTGGCGCCTATCTCAGCTAAAATCATGTGCTCTAAAAAGGCTTAAGTATAAAACGTTTTATGGAATAATAAATGCACATCATAGTAAGAATGCAACTGATGCTTAAGTCGCATGAGGTGCCTGTGTCATGAGCATATAAAGGCGGCGTGTATGAAACAAGCTGAGCTTCTTCATAACATGGCAGGTGTCCCAGTTACGGACTACATGCTAACAGTCATGAAAGAATGGCAAAGCTATTTGATTTTTCCGTCCAGCAGAGTGGCTGCTACGGAGGCAGCACTTTTCATGCCTTCAGACCTTAAAAGACCTCTTGTTTGAAGGCCTGAGGCAAAAAAAGAAAAAGCATACAGATTTAGCAATTTATCGATGACCATAACGTTAAGTTATTTTTCATTTTGACGTATTGACTATCGGCCTAGTCCTATTGCGGTGGTTCTCAACCTTTTTTCAGTGATGTACCCCCTTGTGAACATTTTTTTAATTCAAGTACCCCCTAACCAGAGCAAAGCATTTTTGGTTGAAAAAAAGAGATGACGTAAAATACAGCACTATGTCATCAGTTTCTGATTTATTAAATTTTATAACAGTGCAAAATATTGCTCATTTGTAGTGGTCTTTCTTGAACTATTTGAGGAAAAAAAAAACAAGTGATTCAATTATAAATAAAGTTTTCTACACATTGAAGTAATCATCAACTTAAAAGTGCCCTCTTTGGGGATTGTAATAGAGATCCATTTGGATTCATGAACTTAATTATAAACATCCATCCATCCATCCATTTTCTACCGCTTATTCCCTTTCGGGGTCGCGGGGGGCGCTGGCGCCTATCTCAGCTGCAATCGGGCGGAAGGCAGGGTACACCCTGGACAAGTCGCCACCTCATCGCAGGGCCAACACAGATAGACAGACAACATTCACACTCACATTCACACACTAGGGCCAATTTAGTGTTGCCAATCAACCTATCCCCAGGTGCATGTCTTTGGAAGTGGGAGGAAGCAGGAGTACCCGGAGAGAACCCACGCATTCACGGGGAGAACATGCAAACTCCACACAGAAAGATCCCGAGCCTGGATTTGAACCCAGGACTGCAGGAACTTCGTATTGTGAGGCAGACGCACTAACCCCTCTGCCATTATAAACATTTCTTCACAAAAAAAATCTTTAACATCAATATTTATGGAACATGTCCACAACAAAATCTAGCTGTCAACCCTGAATATTGCATTGTTGTATTTTTTTCCCCCACAGTTTATGTAATTACATTCATATTTTGTTGAAGTATTATTCAATAAATACATTTCTAAAGGATTTTTTAATTATTGCTGTTTGGATTATTATTTTTTTTTTTTAAATCTCACATACCCCTTGGCATACCTTCAAGTACCCCCAGGGGTACGCGTACCCCCATTTGAGAACCACTGTCCTATTGTATTACATTTTAATGCCACTGGACATCGTATTTATTGCTTTTTATTGCCATTTAAGACCCTAATTTTCGCAAAATCAATTTAATAACTTAAAATGCACCACGGAAACCCTGTTATTGCATGTGAGTGTCTGTATGCACAGATATACAAGTATACCTGAGTTAGTTAGCGCGATGGCTTTTAGCATGACAAACTCCTCTCGGTCCACATTAAGGGTGCGGAAACGTCGAGCGAGTTGACTAATTGCTGCATTTAGCTCTGTCAGGCCTGCAACACGAGACATTTCCTCATCAAGGACAAAATCCTCGGCAAAGACAACCTCATCTTCACAGCCAAGTGAGCGGTACGCCACACCCAGCACCAGCACCTCCAGCCAAACAGACTGTAGCACAGACATCTGGTCTGCCAGCGACAGCGACAGAAAGCCTGGGGGAAACAGAAAAAGCGGGAGAGTGAAGGATCTGAATGTTAACGAGGAAAACTGGCAACGGCCTCTAATTTGAAAGTGAACTGAGACAAGCACTGGCAGCAGGGCTTTAAAGTGCCCCAATACTGAGATCCACTTGATGCTCACACCTTTAGCATACAGAGTAGAACATTCTATGGTAGAACTATCAAGATATTTTCTAAATAAATCACAACATAGAGCACATTTTAATCAACAGAGGTAGTTTATACTTCATACAGAGCAGGGGTGTCAAAATCCATCCATCCATCCATTTTCTACCGCTTATTCCCTTTCGGGGTCAAAATCATTTTAGCTAAAGAGTTACATGGAGGAAAATCTATTCCCCAGTGGTAACATCATATGATAACTTAAAATTAAGACAACTTCAGATTTTTTTTCTTTGTTTAAAAACAGACCATTTACATTCTGAAAATGTACAAATCAAAACGTTCTTTGTTTCCACTTACATGTTGTAGTTAATAATATTCTGTCTTCATTTGTTATTATTTGTACATTCTGAATAAATTATGTGATAATGTTCATCAGTCAACTAGACATAATTAACTCTGGCAGAGTTTTAAAATGCTCACATTGGTGTTAATTTTAATCTTTCAGAAGATGAAATTAGTAATATCAAAATCAAGTAACAGTATTGTAATAATGTGATTTACTAATTTTCCTTAACTGATGTACTAACATCATGTGGTTATTTATTTACAAATATACCATCATCTACAACAAACATTGTGAATTTGGACCAATTTCATAATAATCACATGTAGTTAGAAGGGTAAACATATTATTTCAGCAAACGGTATTTTTGTGCGCCCAGAAAATGTGTCCCCATGCAGTCATAAATACAACATGTATGGATTATCCAAAGCATTTTTGGGGGCGTAGAAATGTCACAGCCTACATTATCAACAACATCCTTGACAATCAAGGCATACAAGCCACAATTTATTTAAAAAGGACTAATAAGTACCGTAAATACAAAGCATCCGAACACAGAATTGTTGCCTCTATTCTCCTATTTTAATACAAACATAGTTCCGCCCCCTCTGAAGTCATGCACGCTCTGGCAAAGGGGATGCAAAAAATTGCTATTGCGACATTTAGAACAGCAATTCTAAATTACAAAATTGCGCTTATTTTTATACTTAGCCAACTCATCTTGCAGGCTGTATCAAACCTGTTCAAGGGCCTGATCAGGCCTGCAGGCTGTACATTTTCCTGATGATATAGATCTGACTAAATCTGACCAATCTAAGTCTATTACTGAAATGATAAAGCCTACTTGGATGAGAGGCAAAACAAAATGTTTTCTAAGCCAAACCGAACAGTCTGGTAGCGATTGATTAAATCCCCTGGGAACTCCATATAGACATTGAGAAAGATTAGATTAGATTAGATAGTACTTTATTTATTCCGTCAGGAGAGTTCCTTCAGGAAAATTACAATTTTCAGCACAATCCCATTCAAGATCAGACAAACATTAAAGGGAGACAGAACAGGATCGCTGACGGGTCTGCCGGCTTCCAGCGCCCCTTTCAAAAAAAAGATGAGATACAGGTAAACAAGGGGGGGGGGAGAAAAAAATAGAAGATTAAAATAAAATAAAAAAAAATCGGTCTTAGCCTGGGCCCTGGAGAGGGGGTGCAGACTGAGGCCAAGGGAAAAAAACAACAACTCATAGCCATAGTACACACCCCTCTTACATGTGTGTAAGAGGGAAACATCAAACATCAAAGAACACATAGGACGTTAAAGACATTAAAGCAGCAGATACAACCAGACACTTCTACATACAGCTATGAATAAAAAGTAAAAGAAACATATCCACTGTGGTTGCCTCCTTAAAAAAAGGTGATGTTTAGGTCGGGGCGGATACATTTTGCTGGATGATATTTTGTCTCACAAGTGATTACGGATAAACAATATTGTCAGCATTATTTTCAGACCAAATTAAGCGCTCATGTAATCATAATATATAATAATTATATTGCAAGTATTCCTTTCAAATGCAATAAACTTTGACTTGTAGTTTTCTTTTTACCATTGCAATTGGAAGGTCAATAATGTCTAATTATCCTAAATTATCTATCCATCCATTCGGTTAAACAAAAATAAAATAGACTCAGTCTCTGAAAAAAAAAATTAATTGCACTTCAACATGTGCTGTTCTTCCTCAGTTATAAAACTAGGTCAGTTTGGTTTTTTTTGCTATCACTTTACAAAAAATTGGACATATATGCCCGTTCATCCATGTTAATAGGCTCATAATTCTCGCTTGTTTGAAGCTAAATATCCCCACCTAGGGACATTTGGCTTAGCAATCATCTTTTTTCCTCCTAACTGTTGTTACCTCATGGTGCTTCTCACTAGGTAGTCATGACTAGCAAGGCTCTCTATCCATGCATCCCGCATGTGTAAGCGGGCGGTTTTGCCTCCGTCCACAGACAAAGATTGTGGATGATTGACAAGGGGATTCACTCTTATATTTCTAATTAAAAATTCTGCTATTGCTTAGGTACTCAGAGCAATACACAGAGTGAACCCTCTTGTACCTTGTTTATAAATGGAGAGAAAGAAAACACACACACGGACATGGCAATTCATCAATGATTGCAAAGATATCAAGTTAATTTTCACTTAATGTTTTATTAATTGATTTATTTGCCAATGCTTAGTGATGTTGTTTGGTAGAAAACAGGTTAGATGAACTTTAATTGTCAAGCATCACTAGCTTCCCAGTTCTGTTGCCCCCTGCGACTCTTACCTGGAATGTGCTTGGCCCAGCCAATGATGACAACGAGTTCACGGTCAGCGAGGTCACAAAGGGTCGTAAGTGTGCGCTGGGCTGTGTCAGGCTGGAGGGGGTCAGGCATGGCAAATAACTTTTCTGGCTCTGCGACTAACAGGTGAGACACGATGATGTTGGACGAACCTGTGGTACAAAACACAGCAGCACATCATCAGCAAGCATAAATAGGGCTGTCAAAAATCCTTGATGTTATCAACAGGAAAAGATCGCAGTAATCATGTATATACGCAGACTAATCACACAATTGATTTTGACCCTACATGATCCTCTACTATAGCCGCGGATGGTTACTAGAAAGATTATTATACAGTCAGTGATCGAGTCAATGCGTACGCCTGTGCAAAGACGAGTGAGGAAACTCCTACTGGTATCCTTGCTGGTAAATTTCACTCCCTGACTGGACTTTAGATAAAACTGTTAGCAAGTCAAGTTTGAGCAAATAAATGATGTACATTCAAGTAAAACAGTGACAATATATCCTCTACGACATTCTGAAAATAAAACTGCATTTGTGTCCAAATAATGGGAGTCTTCTTAAGGTAATCTAAATTATGTAAGCGAGTAATTACCTGTGATTAATCATTAAAAATCCAAATTTAAGTGTGATTAATCAAATTTTAAAAAAACACATGATAGGCTTAATAGTAAGACAAGCATTTTTCCTCCAAATATGATGCATCAGCATTTGACAGTACTGCATTACAAAACAATTCAGTCTTGTACGAAAAACATGCAGTGACTTGACTTTGAGCTGATTGTTGTATTTTGACAGAAACTGAGTAGGCAGTCCTGTCAAAAAACAGAACAGCACATTATGAGGACTTAATCATAGGTTGAATAAAGCATACATGAATAAAATATGCCAAAATATGAAATGCATTTACTTCAGCATACTTAATAACAGGGGTAAGGAACCGATGGCTCTCAAGCCAGATGTGGCTCTTTTGATGACTGCATCCGGCTCTCAGATAAATCTTAGCAGACATTTCTCAACACAATAAGTAATGAATAATTCCGCTGGTAATCACAGTGTTAAAAATAACGTTCAAAATATAACACATTTTCATGCATTTTAATCCATCCATCCGTTTTTCTACCGCACCTGTTCAAGAAGTCGCATTAATGGTAAGAAGTATTTTCTTTATTATTAGTTAGCTTCAGAATAACAATGTTATTAAAAATAATAAGATACCGATTATACTATAAAATGTTGGTCTTAATTAAAAATGCTCGCATTTAGTTGTATTCAGTGTTAAAACATATGATATGGCTCTCACGGAAATACATTTTAGAATATTTGGCTTTCATGGCTCTCTCAGCCAAAAAGGTTCCCGATCCCGACCCTTGCTTTATAAGACGCAAACCTTTAACGTGTATCGCACAAAAAATCAGGTCAGGGAGGTAGACGGCACTTTTTAAAAATAATTTCCATTGGGTTACAAGAGTTTGTACATTGTTTTTTCCCCCCCGTTTGTTTCAGTAAGATAGTTCTAGTACAGTGAGATTGGTTTCTATTTGTAGATAAAAATACAAACCCTTTTCATTCTCCTTAGTCAGTGGCAGGGGAACACTCTGGTAAGTTGCATTCTCCACTTCAGGGCGCCTTTTGTATTTCTGTCGTCCACCTCGAACCCTATCAAGACGAACTCCTGCACCGCAATACATGGGGAAAAAGAGTATACTTATTGTCCAGATGTAATAAAAAGATGCCCAGCTAATGGTGGGATAATCAAAGTCCAAACAGAAGTTACACTCACCCTCTTTCAGCATGCCGACTTTGAGGCACTTGGTGAAGCGGCATGCTTGGCAAGCCTTTCTGCGCCTTTTGGTGATCTCACACTCATTCGATGCAGGACAGCTGTATTCAATGTTACCTTCACGCAAGAACAGAAGATGAAAAGGTTATTAAGCAGACAGTGAATAATGAATACTTCAGATGAATGAAAATGACCTTCACTTTTAATGCAATCTAACAGAATGTAAATATGAATGAATCAGCTGAATAGTTTTGAATTTGCATTTAAGCTTGTGAGATTTTAGTCACTATTGCATCATTTTAACATAATTATTCATTTAAATTGATCACGCTCCAAGGATATAGTTGATGAATGTAAAGCAGGCACTAGAAAGTAATTAAAACTGTTTTTATATATATTTGACTTACTTATAACAGCTATTGTCATCCATCGCCACTTCATGCTTCGAATTTTGAGGCTTCACTATCGCGTTTTTTTATGTGTATTTCTGTCTTAAAAATCAAATCACAGTTCCTCACTGTTTTAATTAATTTTGACTTTGGCCTGTGCATTTTCATGCACATTTTTGTCCTAAATATAACCTATTAAAGTAAGAAAATGGATCAATTGACTTAGCGGTTAAAAAAAAAAATCTGCATTGCACAGTAGATCATCAGGTTGCAGTATTTTCAAAGGTTAGTGGTTTTAGTGTTTAAGAAATGTGCATGTGTGTCAATGCGATATAGAATAGAATGGCTTTATTGTCATTGCACTTAAAAAATACAAGTTGGCCTAAAATTTTTGTTGCGATATATATTGCAGCCTCCTGCTAAAACTATACATTACTTGGTATATAAATGACAATGAAATAATTTCAAAACAGATTACAAATGCTTCTAATTCAGATGCTGACATATTATATGTGGTTACACATTGCGTCATTTCCAGTATTATTTTCTCAAAACTAATATTCGTCTTCAGTTCATGTTATTTTACTGTTAAAAGCAGGTTACTTTGTTTTAACATGGTTCTAAAACCACTTATTTTTCCGCTCTTTGTACACTTTACATCAATTTTGGGCGATAATACAAATGTGGCTATCAATCCAATACCAAGTATTTAGTGGGGCAGTATTGGTCAAACCAATGCTGATACTTAATTTTTTTAAGATCAAAAAATTCACTTTTGATCACAGTTCTAATCAGATAAAACCACAGGATGGCGGTGTTTGTAATCAATAACAAAATCAACAATCTAACCAATGTAGTATCGACCAAATAATTATATTATACTTGGTATCGTTACTATCTATATTTGTATTGATCCGCCCACCTTTGTTTACATTCAAGAGCTTTAGCCTACGTTAGCATATCCTCCTATGGTGTGTAGTGTAGCATGTTTAGCTATTCCTTGTCCCCCAAAGATGATACCTGTAAGAAAGTACTTTATTTTCTGCCATGGAGGCAAAGATTGCTGACTTTGAAGTGGCTTTGTACCGTGGAGGGAAGTTGGCCGCTAGCTAGAATGCTACAGTGCATTCATTCAATTGTCACTGTCAAATTTGCAGACACAGCTGCATCAACAAACATCATCACAATATCACAATTGTGTTGAAAATGATCGTCTGCCAAATTCATGTCATTTATATAGTATATCGTCCATATCAGTGACGTGCGATGAACTAAACACCAGGTGAGGCATACATACTTTTTTTTTTTTTTTTTTCATAAAATTCACGTGTAGCTCTAGTCATTGTTGATTTAGGTTGCACATTAGAGTTACAGGGGAAAAAAATGGAGCTATTCGCTTTCATAGAAAAGTTATCATAATGATATTATGATATGATAAATGGGTCCAAAAACTATTTGATAAAGTTGTTATTAAATACTTTTTGGTCCTATTTGCTTTTAACAAAATAAATCAAATATTGTGAGTGTACATTACCTTTCTGTATTTGTATCTGAAGCAGCAATAGCTATCCTCCATGAAAACGTACTTTGTATGATTGATTGATTGATACTTTTATTAGTAGATTGCACAGTTCAGTACGTATTCCGTACAATTGACCGCTAAATGGTAACACCCGAATAACTTTTTCAACTTGTTTAAGTCGGGGTCCACGATAATCAATTCATGGTATTCATTCATTTTGTCTTAAAGTCCAGTTTAGAGAAGTATTTAATCCTTGATACAGTATATAATCCTCCATTATGGCAGAAACATTCATTTAATTCAATTTCATTCCAAGAAATTAAACAATATTTTTGCATCTGACAAAAAACACCCACAAACGCTGGCTTACTCTAACAAAAATCCCATGTTTGTTATAAATACAGTTTAAAAAAAGAAAATAAAAAAATGCTGGCTTCTGCTGAAGAGACCTGTGTTTGTTATCTTGAGTGCCCCCACTTTTCCCAGTGTGGCGAGTCAGAGTACTGCTGAGGCATTGAACTGCAAGTTGACAATATATCGCCCCCTACCTTGAAGCAGAGGTACTTGCTGCCTCAAAACCTGCCTTTTCCACATGGCAACAAGCATGGGCCCCCTAGCACGCAAGCCCAATACACACTTTGTGTAGCCGTGGAGGCACCGCCTGTGTCTGCCTCACTTCTCATCTGCTGCATTGTTTTGATCAGGAAACATGGAATTTCCGCGATTTTGATCATGAAAATTATCAAAATATACAGAAACCACACTAAAATCACATAGAAAGCATAAAACAAAAGAGAAATATTAAAACTTATTTTATTTTATTACTTCGTTTTGGAACATCTCATGGTTAAGCCAACTGGTGGCAGGGCACTGCCTCACTTGCCTCCCCTGACAGCACGTCACTCGTCTATATCGCACAATCCTAGAACGCATGTGTGATACTCTATATTACTGTACATGTTGCATTGTCTTATTTATGTCCTATATGTATTAAAAGTATATTATAGGTCTTATTTTCTGTTATTATGTCCACTCTATTGGGTAAAAAAAGGGTAAAAGGGTGTTGTTTCAATTCTAGAGTGCTCTAATCATGTTTAAAAAATGTGATTGGTAGGTTGTAAACAGTTTTTGTATGCTTTATAAAAATCCTACTTTTGCAGAAATTCACTTATCACTTTCAGGTCAGTAACCAATTAACCACGATAAACGAGGGTTGTGTGGCCGCTGTAGTTGATATGGTATAAGGGCTCCAAATGTTTGCTGTCACATTGTAGAACATACAAGTACGACATATATTTGAATAAGTTTGGGACACAATTTAAAACATTGATAAAAACAGAATAAAATGGTCTTGTATAAAAGTACATTATAAAGACAATTTAATATATGATCAATTGCATAACATATTGAAAGTATTTGTAGGGGGTTTTATCAACTACCATTCAGGATGTCACAGGTGTGAGGGACGAAGCAGACATAATAATACAATGCTACGTTTGGGGAAAATTGTTGTCGGTGTAAACCGTTAAATCGTAAAGAAGGTAAAGAACCTGCAATGCAAAGGGACAGTAGAATCAGCAACATCCACACACTTCAAAACGACAGGCTTCACTTGGAGGAGGTATGATATGTGAATTTTTTGAAATTCTCAGAGTATGTCATTGTGTGCATTATAGGTAATTGCCAAGTTTTGCAGCCATTCCGTAAATCATATTTAGGGTAATCACTGTTAATTTGACTTGACAAATGATATTTGCTCCAGCTGAGAACATGGCTGTATAGTAAATTTATAGCCAGTGGCCTGCTGCCCACACCACAGTTGTGTTTACAAATTGCAGTCAATTTCATCGTTTAACTCACAAATCATTACATTGTGTCTTAATATTATAGTGAATCATGAATGTGGCCTGTCGTACCTTGGATGGTTCTCTTGAAGAAGGCTTTGCAGGCTTCACAGGAAGCCACGCCGTAGTGGTAGCCTGATGCCACATCCCCGCAGACCAAACACAGCCTCTTGGGTAGCGTGCTGAGGGCGTACTTGCAACGACCAGCTCCGTTTCCAGTGGATCCCTCATCCGCCCCATCGCCGCTTTCGTCTTTGAAGTGGCAACGCAAGGCTGGTGTGTAAAGCGGTGGTGAATAGCGCTTAGTACAGTCTCCCCTGGTCTCTCCACCTCCACTTTGGGAGGAATCGGAGGAGGCTCCTCCGGGACTTGTTCGCCCTCCTCCGCCTCCTTCCGGACTGCTCGGTTCTGCCTTGATGTAGACGTCGGACCGGCGATCCCTGGAAGACATGTCTGAAAGGGAAGAAAACATGTAAAGAAAACTTTAACTTAACATTGTCTAACAAAAGTGAAAAAACAAGTTGCAATCCTATTTTAAAAGGTCTATAATAATATAGTAACTAATAAAAAATTCTGAAATAAATTAGTGTTTGCCACAGGACTGCAATCTATCGGTGGTGAGACGACACCTTCATCTAATTTGCATAATTGGCCACGATGCATGAGCGTAAATAAAACATTGAAAGAATTGTCCCTTCTATGTGTGTTTTATGTCAAAAGTAGGGATCCAGCCCCGGATCCAGTACTTTTTTGGCACCAACCTAAACCGGGCCGGTGCTACCGAGCACCGATTCATGTAAGATCCAGCAGAGCCATGTTTCGGTGCTGGTGCAGGGGTTGCATCACATCTGGTTGTATTAGCACTGGCCAGTGGCGAGTATTTGCACGCACTTGAGTGGAGAACAGGGGATTTCAAAGCACACATGCTCTTAGTAATCTTGCAATGCTTCTTGACAAAAACCCAAACATCCTACCATGCCAAACATACAATATCATGCCATGTCAAACATGCAGTCTGTGGAACATGTTCAATCCGGCCCGTGAGATGCTTTGCCAAGTGTAAAATTGAGCTGCATTTTTTAATTAATGAAACTGCTGTTCTAGATGTGCCCACTGGATGTCGCAATAGCAATCTTGTTAGGCAAGCAAAAGTTTATTCCAGGGCCAGCAAGTATACCAAGCAAGAGGTACACGGTAAAGCGGGGCTGCGACTCCTCCCCTTCGACCCAACTTAAAACAAACAGGAGTAAAATAAACAATTGGTAACCCCACTTAAAATGCACCAATGATTGAAAATGATTGCCTTCTTCGCATATATAAATAAAGTGAACAGTGGAAATGATAAATTAGTTAGTTGATACCTACTTACTTGAATTGTTTTGTCATGAGGGTATTTTTTAATATATGCATTTTCAGAACATGCTTGTTCTATTTTTGGCAGAAGTAAAACAAAGAAATCAATCTGAAGTTGTCGTAGTTCTATTTTTAAATTATTATGCCATGATTTTACCCATCCGGCACACGTGGGAATAGATTTTCCTCCATGCGGTCCTTGAGCTAAAATGAGTTTGACACCCCATCTCTTAAGTGTGGCCTGTCTTTTCAAATGTGACACCAATGCGGATTATGCTCGCTGCAATATTTTTGACGCAAAACTCAAGGCAAGTATCTGGAACGCTTGCAATGTAAGGAAGCACCTGGTTAAACACAGGGTTTTTGTCATGGCTGAAGAGCGCGGAATTTTAGACAGCCAAGTTAGATGTACGGCTACAACTCCTGCACTTGGCATCTTTGTCGACTTGGCTGCGGCCAGGTACACGAGGGAAGAAACAGTGTTAACATTTGGTGACGCTAACAGCAACCTCATAATCATCTCCACCTGGTCCATGTAAAAAGCCTAGTGTGTAAGAAGACGTTAGATTTGCATTTTAACTTGCAACAGTTATCATAGTCAGCTCGGTTCCTCGTACTGTACTTTATAATGTTGATGTAAAGTTTTTGCTTCACTTTCATTTGTAGCTTTTTACTTTCTGAAAAATATTTGTCTATTTTTACTCAATCTTTTTTTGTTCATTTGCTTATAATTTAGTTGCCCCAATGGACCCTCAGCACATATTTTCCAGATGTAAAAAGAAAGGACTACATAGAGCTGGGTAGATAGAGAAAGAAATATGTTAAATTGAAATATTTTGAGATTTCCCTATTACACAATATAAGATTTATTACCACATGAACACACACAAAAGTACCGAAAATTGGTAACTTTGAGTACCGGTACCAGAAAACCATTTATCTCTGGTAACTTAGAATAGCCGCTAAGTTAGCAAAAATAATCGCTCCTGCTATGTGCTGATGAGGTGTGTTAAGAAGCAGTTATTGTACGGCCTAGAGACTGGTTACAATAACGATAGTTGTTACTTAAATTATAATAGAAGCAATTCAAAACAAGTTACAGGCATCAAAAGTTTCTCCTCTGGCTGCTGGCTTTTGTGGTAATATATTGCTTTATTTCCAGTTGTAATCTATTTTTTTGTTACCTTACATACGCTATCTTAGCAGTTAGCAAGAGTCATACACATGCATTAGCGCGATTGAACGGTAAGAATTAAACTCTGTATTGTGGGCCAAATACATACATTTTTATGGGATATCATGTGTATTGTGCAATCTTAGTAGGGTGTTGAAACAACAAGCTGCAGTCATAGACAGTCCCATTATAATGTGTTTATGAGCCAGGGAGTAGCAGGCAGCACCAAATGTATTTGTGAGCAACACTGAATACCGAAATAAAAATACTGCATTGTGTTGCTATAGCATTTTACTTTGTAAAAACAACGTATTTTATATCTAAGTTGACATGTTTACTTTAAAAAATGCGGTATGTGGTCAGAGTGTAAATGTTGCCCAACATAGGTGAAAGCTCCCTTAACAATAATAACGTGTTCATGAATTTACCTATTGTGGGACTATTAAAGGATTATATCATCTTGTCAACAACTCCGACAATCAATAGTGAATTACTTTGCATAGCCTTCGTCTATTATTGTCACTGAAGTAAAAAGTAATCCACAGAAAAGCCTGTGCGCTTGTGAGCTATTATTTTTAAGCCATGAAATAAACACATTAGCTTCAGCTCAATCAAAACCATTCGCACCTATTAAAAACTGCAATCTTTAAGCATGGTCGGTGTGAAGTCTTTGTCACTGGCATCTTTGTAAATTAAAATAGCCAAGGTGACTGGATAAAGGTCACGCGGCTCATAAAGCGTGATCGCTCTTCACTTTCCAGGCGCATAAGTAATGTTCGTGTGAGGCTGTAAGAGTGCTGCAGCAAAGTGCTTTCCTTCTCCTCCGTGTCTGTACTTAGAACCTCTCATACCTTTGAACACAAAAAGTAATAATGCATTACATTAGCGAATACAGAATAAAGTAATTTACATACCAACACAGTCCCCACTGACAATTACTAACAAACGTGTTGACTACCACACTTAACTTTTCTACAATCACAATTATAGTACATCAAACTTATTAAAAAAAAACTGAATTGCATCACAAGGAGTGCACCAAAAATACACAGGCGTGTACACGCAATTTTGAAATAGGAGTAGTTTCATCATCTGATCGAGTTGTTGTCTCTATGGCATGCACATTCCAGACACTCATAGTAAAGCCAAATGTGTCTTTGACACAGGATGTCATAAAATCCAGTGGGGGCCAAGCAGGTGGGTTCCTATTTGTGTCATATTACACAAAGTTACACCTCAATAGACAGACAATATCAAATATCAAATTAACTATGACACAGTATGAATGGTGCAAAAGGTATGCGCTGTACTTCAAGCCAAGGTGGACATTTTGTACAGTCTTAATCTACTGCTGCTGTCCCAGAATAATAGATCAGTATGTGAGGATGAGGAGAAAAGTCCTCTAGATCACCTTGCTTGAATGCATGCACCATGCAGGCAAGTCACAACAATTGTGCTGATAATCTGTTCTCAGGAAGTTCCTGTATATTTAATTGTTTATTATTTTCATAGTACTTCAACTAATTTATGGATTATTGAGGATGAGGAGAAAAGTCCTCTAGATCACCTTGCTTGAATGCATGCACCATGCAGGCAAGTCACAACAATTGTGCTGATAATCTGTTCTCAGGAAGTTCCTGTATATTTAATTGTTTATTATTTTCATAGTACTTCAACTAATTTATGGATTATAAGCTTTGTATTATATTTTTGTATTTTATTCCCAATAAACATAGCTTATGTTCAGCATAAAGCAGAGGTGTCCAAAGTGCAACCTGAGGGCCACTGCGGCCCCCAGCTAATTTTTAACAGCCAGCAGCACAGTTTAGAAATACTATTGAAAGAAAAATATATATATATTAAAAGATAAAAATAAAATACAAATGTAGAATAAAAGAGAAACATCCATCCATTTTCTACCGCTTATTCCCTTTGGGGTCGCAGGGGGCGCTGGTGCCTATCTCAGCTACACTCAGGCGGAAGGCGGTGTACACCCTGGACAAGTCGCCACATTATTACAGGGCCAACACAGATAGACAGACAACATTCACACTCACATGCACACACTAGGGCCAATTTAGTGTTGCCAATCAACCTATCCCCAGGTGCATTTCTTTGGAGGCGGGAGGAAGCCGGAGTACCCGGAGGGAACCCACGCAGTCACAGGGAGAACATGCAAACTCCA
This sequence comes from Nerophis ophidion, assembly GCF_033978795.1. Lineage (NCBI taxonomy): Eukaryota > Metazoa > Chordata > Actinopteri > Syngnathiformes > Syngnathidae > Nerophis > Nerophis ophidion. The sequence goes on along the minus strand of NC_084614.1, from coordinate 33,753,954 downwards.
CACAGAAAGAACCCGAGCCCGGGATTGAACCCAGGATTACTCAGTACCTTCGTACTGTGAGGCAGACGCACTAACCCCTGTCCCACCGTGCTGCTCTTAACAGTAAAATATAAATGGTACAAAGTTGGAATGTCAATGTTTTTTTCTTTAAAACGGTCATTGTTCAAAACTCAGAATGAATCAAAACCAATATTATAATTTAGTAAACAATTTAAGGCTCCAATTACTTTACATCAAATATTCCACTTTGAAATATTTCTTAGTGAAAATATTGCATATTGTTAGTTTGCCATTTAAAATACTAAGTTTTCTTCCAATTAATCAAAGTTTACTTACATCGCCCTTTATCACAAATGTCTCAATGGGTTGCACAAGCCACAACGACATCCTCGGCTCAAATCCCCCATCAGGGCAAAAAAAAAAACTCAACCCAATGGGAACAACGAAAAACCGTTGACAAAAAGGGCATAAAACAAAAAAATATATATTTAAAAAAATAAATCAAATTTTTAAACAACAGATAGATCATATGTTGACCTCGAAATGCAAGCTTTGAATTGGCAGAGGGGTTAGTGCGTCTGCCTCACAATACGAAGTTCCTGCAGTCCTGGGTTCAAATCCAGGCTCGTGATCTTTCTGTGTGGAGTTTGCATGTTCTCCCCGTGAATGCGTGGGTTCCCTCCGGGTACTCCGGCTTCCTCCCACTTCCAAAGACATGCACCTGGGGATAGGTTGATTGGCAACACTAAATTGGCCCTAGTGTGTGAATGTGAGTGTGAGTGTTGTCTGTCTATCTGTGTTGGCCCTGCGATGAGGTGGCGACTTGTCCAGGGTGTACCCCGCCTTCCGCCCGATTGTAGCTGAGATAGGCGCCAGCGCCCCCCGCGACCCCGAAAGGGAATAAGCGGTAGAAAATGGATGGATGGAAAAAATACTTATTTATAACACTCTTATTAATAAGGCCCTTTTGGATCCTCAAGAAATCTAGTGAGATATTTTTCAAGTTGTCATTGCTAAAAGAATAATAACAAATTCAAATCAATGGTAATGCAGCTGAGAGACTCCAGCCCCCCCTGCAACCCCAAAAGGGACAAGCGGTAGAAAATGGATGGATGGGGTATGAATTATTGATGTACAAACATATATATGAGTAAGGAAATTGTGTTAGATGTAAATATAAACGGAACACAATGATTTGCAAATAATTTTCAACCCATATTCAGTTGAATATGCAACAAAGACAACATATTTGATTTTCAAACATTTTTTTTTTTACAAATAATCATTAACTTTAGAATTGGATGCCAGCCACACATGACAAAGAAGCTAGGAATGGTGGCAATAAATACTGATAAAGTTGAGGAATCCTCATCAAACACTTATTTGGAACATCCCACAGGTGTGCAGGCTAATTGGGAACAGGTGGGTGCCATGATTGGGTATAAAAGCAGCTTCCATGAAATGCTAAGTCATTAACAAACAAGGATGGGGTGAGGGTCACCACTTTGTAAGCAAATTGTCGAACAGTTTTAGAACAACATTTCTCAACGAGCTATTGCAAGGAATTTAGGGATTTCACCATTTACCGTCCGTAAAATCATCAAAAGGTTCAGAGAATCTGGAGAAATCACTCCACGTAAGAGATTATATTACGGACCTTTGATCCCTCAGGCGGTACTGCATCAAAAACCGACATCAGCGTGTAAAGGACATCACCACACGGGCTCAAGAACACTTCATAAAACCACTGTCAGTAACTACAGTTGGTCGCCACATCTGTAAGTGCAAGTTAAAACTACCATGCAAAGCGAAAGCCATTTATCAACAAGACCCAGGAACGCAGCCGGCTTTGCTGGGCCTGAGCTCATCTAATATGGACTGATGCAAAATGGAAAAGTGTTCTGTGGTCTGACGAGTCCACATTTCAAATTATATTTGGAAACTGTGGACGTGGTGTCCTCCGGAACAAAGAGGAAAATAACCATCCGGATTGTGATAAGCGCAAAGTTCAAAAGCCAGCATCTGTGATGGTATGGGGGTGTATTAGTGCCCAAGGCATGGGTAACTTACACATCTGTAAAGGCACCATTAATGCTGAATGGTCCATACAGGTTTTGGAGCAACATATGTTGTCATCCAAGCAACGTTATCATGGACACCTCTGCTTATTTCAGCAAAACAATGCCAAGCCACGTGTTACAACAGCGTGGCTTCGTAGTAAAAGAGTGCGGGTACTTTCCTGGCCCGCCTGCAGTCCAGACACATCTCACATTGAAAATGTGTGGCGCATTATGAAGTGTAAAATACGACAACAAGACCCCGAACTGTTGAACAACTTAAGCTGTGCATCAAGCAAGAATGGTAAAGAATTCCACTTTCAAAGCTTCATCAATTAGTTTCCTCCGTTCCCAAAAGTTTATTGAGTGTTGTTAAAAGAAAATGTGATGTAACACAGTGGTGAACATGCCCTTTCCCAACTACTTTGGCACGTGTTGCAGCCATTAAAATTCTTAGTTAATTATTATTTGCAAAAAAAAAAAAGTTTATGAGTTTGAACATCAAATATGTTGTCTTTGTAGTGCATTCAATTTAATATGGGTTGAAAAGGATTTACAAATCATGGTATTCCGTTTATATTTACATCGAACATTATTTCCCAACTCATATGAAACGGGGTTTGTATTTAAGGCTCCAATTACGTCACATCAAATATTCCACTATGACATTTTTTGCCGGGTAGCACGGTGGAACAGGGGTTAGTGCATGTGCCTCACTATACAAAAGGTCCTGAGTTCAATCCCGGGCTCGGGATCTTTCTGTGTGGAGTTTGCATGTTCTCCCCGTGACTGCGTGGGTTCCCTCCGGGTACTCCGGCTTCCTCCCACCTCCAAAGACATGCACCTGGGGATAGGTTGATTGGCAACACTAAATTGGCCCTAGTGTGTGAATGTGAGTGTGAATGCTGTCTGTCTATCTGTGTTGGCCCTGTGATGAGGTAGTGACATGTCCAGGGTGTACCCTGCCTTCCGCCCAAATGCAGCTGAGGTAGGCTCCAGCACCCTCCGCAACCCCGAAAGGGACAAGTGGTAGAAAATGGATAAATAGACATTCTTGCCATTAAAAAAAGGGTTTCTTTGACAAAAAGGGAATAAACCATACGACAAATAGACCTGAAATGTATTTACAGCGTCAAGCATTGGGTAATATATATATATACATTTATTTTTATTTATTTATAATAATCCAATCATCTATCCATTCTTTTTTTACTGCTTGTTGCTCATGGGTACGGGCTAGGGCCTATCCCAGCTGCATTTGGGCGGAAGGCAGTGTACACCCTGGACAATATGACTAATTTTTACATTTTTATGACTGATGCACTTTTTGGTCTCCGGGACCAAAATTGAAGGGAGGCTTATAGGCTAAAAAAAATCTAAAAAAGGAATTGGTTTTGAAAATTAAAAATATCACAATGGCTCTTGCATATGCTTTAAATTTTTCAGTTTGCGGCTCTTGATGGAAAAAGTCTGGCCTAAAACTTTAAAATGACATGACCACGCAGGATCACATGCCCTATCTAGACACCCCAATTCGTCCCACTTGTAACGATATGCTTCAACATACCGCAATACAACTCAAACACAAGTAGGTGTAAGTAACTTCGTTTGGAGTTTGAGAGTGCAGCACAGTGTTGTAAGCACAATACCAATGGCGCGCAATTTGCAAATTGCGCAACCACATTATGCAAATGTCAAATAAAATGTTTATTGGATTCATCACTATACAGTGTACATCCACGACTAAACTACTGACTAAACTACTACCAGGTGTGGATTCAGGCTGGGTGGCCTATTTCAAATTCCAGGTAACCATACATCAGGGGTTCTTAACCTTGTTGGAGGCACAGAACCCCACCAGTTTCATATGCGCATTCACCAAACCCTTCTTTAGTGAAAAATGAAATGTTATTTTTTCAAATTCAAGACAAAGTTGTATGTTTTTGGTAACACTTTAGTATAGGGGAACATATTCTAAGTAACAAAGACTTAATTTAGATATATTTGGACACTAGGGGAACATATTCCAAGTAATAGAATATGTTAGTTATTTGGTTAGGGTTAGGGGTTAGAGGGTTAGGGTTATAATAAGGCCATGCCGAATAAGGCATTAATTAGTGCTTAATGACTAGTTAAGAACCAATATGTTACTAATTTGCATGTTAATAAGCAAGTAATTAATGGTGAATATGTTCCCCATACTAAAGTGTTACCATATTTTCTTTACTGGTGCACAAAATCAACTGTGCATGAACATCACCTTATTCAAACAACAAAACCAAGACAGTGCATAAACTCACAACAAATTACACACCTGCAAATTAGTCAGCTGTTGCGGCATCTGTAATACGCCAATAGGGAGAAGTTTGTATTTACATGAAGAGTCGGGTGTGTTTTGATCTCCGCCGAACCCCCGAGGTCGACTCACCGAACCCCCAGGGTTCGATCGAACCCTGGTTAAGAACCACTGCCCTACATTATTATATCGTATAAATGGTAAACCAAGTTGTGGTAGTAGTTAGGTCAGTAGTTCTGTCGTGGATGTATAGTGATGAATCCAATAAACATTTGATTTGACATCAAATTTGCAAAATGCGGTTGCGCATTTTGCAAATTGCGTACCATTGGTATTGTTCTTACAACAACAGTCAACCCCAGTAGCTTTAAAATGCCGTTTTTTTTTTTTTAAATCAGGCTATCATCGCATCATTCCAAATTAAACATGCAATCTTTTTACTGGGAAGTACCCCGCCTTCTGCCCGAATGCAGCCGAGATAGGCACCAGCACCCCCGCCACCTAAAAAACGGGGCAAGCGGTAGTAAATGGATGGAAGTATTTCTCAATCATACATACATGTGTGGGCTTCATGGTGGAAAATGGGTTAGTGCGTCTACCTCACAGTACGAAGGTCCTGAGTAATCAGGGTTCAATTCCGGGCTCGGGATCTTTCTGTGTGGAGTTTGCATGTTCTCCCCGTGAATGCGTGGGTTCCCTCCGGGTACTCCGGCTTCCTCCCACTTCCAAAGACATGCACCTGGGGATTGGTTGATTGGCAACACTAAATTGGCCCTAGTGTGTGAATGTGAGTGTGAATGTTGTTTGTCTATCTGTGTTGGCCCTGTGATGAGGTGGCGACTTGTCCAGGGTGTACCCCGCTTTCCGCCCGATTGTAGCTGAAATAGGCACCAGCGCCCCCCGCGACCCCGAAGGGAATACGCGGTAGAAAATGGATGGACGTACATGTGCACTGCTGCCTACGTCGACATACATGTTGGTGTGACTCGAATGAAGAACATTGGCCACACAAGCATTTTAAAGCAAACGTTGCATGCTCGTGTTCCTGTCTGCGCCTAACTCACGCAGTGACCGTCCGCTCAGTTCACTAGTCGGCTGTTTAAAGTTTCATTGCACCGTGTCACACAATTACTGCAATCTACTGTAGCGTTATGTTAGCATTAGCTTACCTTGTTAGCATGAACGTCAGCTTCCGTTAGCTAAACAGCTAGCTGTCGCTTAACGTTGATCCATGGAGTCCACGCTATTTCCTCCGGGGCCGTGGTTTATTTTGGCCGTTTATCCAGACTATGATTCGTTTTACCTGGAAATGGAGGCTGGTGTACCACGTACACTTCCCAAATATGCGATACAATGAGACAGATTAGAACGAAAAATATTGCAATGTACCGGACAACTGGCTAGCTTGCAGCTGCAGGACTAACAACACCACTTCACGACGTGCTTTCTGGATATTGTTATCCGTTACACATCTAGATGTTGACATCAAGCTTTCTTTAAATAACTAACAGTCAACACCATTTATATAAGTTGTGTAATAACTGGTTTTAATACATACAAAGCAATGAACGGATGTCTAAGTTATATGGTGTCAATATGATACATCACATAATATACATGTTTCTTACAATTCCAAAAGTTAAAGTAAAAAACTACCAATGATTGTCACACGCACACACTCGGTGTGGTGAAATTAAACTCTGCATTTGGCCCATTCAATCGTTAACCCCCTGGGAGGTGAGGGGATCGGTGAGCAGCTGCAGTGGCCGCGCCCGGGAATCATCTTGGGGATTTAACCCCAAATTCCAACCATTGAATGAGTACCAAGCAGGGATGTAATGGGTCCCAATTTTACAGTGTTTGTTATGAGTCGTTGTAAGAGTTGTTAACGAGTGAGGGAAGAGTGGATCATGAGCTCGACAGGCGAATCGGTGCAGTGTCATCAGTAATGCGGACGCTGTATCCATTGTGGTGACAAAGGAGCCGAGCCGAAAGGCGAAGCTCTCAAATTACCGGTCGATCTACGTTCCCATCCTCACCTATGGTCATGATCTTTGGGTTATGACCGAAAGGACAAGATCACGGGTACAAGCGGTCGAAATGAGTTTCCTCCGCCGGGTGGCGGGGCTCTCCCTTAGAGATAGGGTGAGAAGCTCTGCCATCCAGGTGGAGCTCAAAGTAAAGCCGCTGCGCCTCCACATGGAGAGGAGCCAGATCAGGTGGTTCGGGCATCTGGTTAGGATGCCACCCGAACGCCTCCCTAGGGAGGTGTTTAGGGCACGTCCAACCGGTAGGAGGCCACGGGGAAGACCCAGGACACGTTGGGAAGACTATGTCTCCCATCTGGCCTGGGAACGCCTCAGGATCCCCCGGGAAGAGCTGGACGAAGTGGCTGGGGAGAGGAAAGTCTGGGCTTCCCTGCTTAGGCTGCTGCCCCCGCGACCCGACCTCGGATAAGCGGAAGAAGATGGATGGATGGTATGAGACAGCCGGGGTTCGAACTCACGATCTACCGATCTCAGGGCTGTCACTCTAAACACAAGGCCAATTCCAAAAGCTAGTAGGAAGAAGCAAAGCTCATTAAATCAAACCCTTAGCAATTGCTAACACATACGCTCATTTACTGTTTTCAATGTGTACACAATTTACATCAATGTTTTGTAAATAGATCAGTTCGCCATCCTTCCATTTTCTACCGCTTGTCCCTTAATAATTTAAACAGTTATTGGCTTTGGTGTACAAGATCAGGAGTAAATCATGGTGAGAAAAGCAACATTTATATGCTACATCTGGAAAATAATTGCACCTACTAAGCAATATGGCCTAAAATGAAATCTACGATTTTTTTTACACAAAAATGATTAGAGATGTTTTACAACCTACTTTTTAAATAACCCAATGAATACAAAGGACCAAGACAATTCATAAGATGTTTCACTTTTATTTGATCAGAAGTAGTTTGAAATGCCATCCATCCATCCATTAACTACCGCTTGTCCCTTCCAGGGTCGCGAGGGGGGGGGGGGTTGCTGCTACATATCTCAGTTTGAAATGCCACTGCATATTACTCTTAGCAAAATATTTATTCTAAATTGGGTTATTTTTAAAACAGATATAAATAAGACTTTGTATGAAATCATTTTCCAAAAAAACCAAACAGATTTTCGGCATATTTACTGTAATGCTTTTGTTCATATGTTGATTAATATGCCTTGTTTTAAATTAGTCGTTCTCTAAATATTTTCTGTTACCCCTGCCCCCAGGGAGAAGAAAATATCTTGCGCCCCACCGCCCGCATTCACCATTCTGACTATAAATAGTATAATTTGTCAATAAAATTGTTATAACTATATCTCTGCATAACATTGTAAGCTCATTAACATTAAAGGAAACAACACACCAGTCTTTCCTCGTCTCCCACCATGGTTACAGTGAAGCCAAGCTTTTAAAAAAAAGCATGTTCCCGTGGTCAAAAGCCCCCCCCACCCCCCCCACCCCCCAGGAGGGCCTGCTCCACTATTTGTGAAGGACTGTTGGAAATAAATAAAGTTATACAATACTGAGCTTAATATGTGAGGCAAAACGTCATCTGTCCTGAGTAAAATACTTCTTTAAAGAAAAATGCAGCATTGAGAGGTCACTATAGTTTTAATTGCTGGATAACCACAGTTTTTTTCACTGTCCACTGTGGATGTACAGAGCGACTGCTTTAATGATAGTTTTCTACTGTGTTTCTTTTTTATCATCATACATACCTTGTGTAAAGTATTCCACTATAGTACGCTGCTTTTGGCGGAAGTTTTGTTTGCTATGTTGTTGTTCGCCTCGTAAAGAGTTGCATTTCTCCCACTCGACTTCAAATGATGGAATAAGTTTGTCGGGCTGCTGCCTTTTTTTAAACAAACTTTGCAGCCATTTGCTCCATGTCTGTTGCCGCAAAACAAAACCACTGACAACACTTTGGAACCAAGGTCTCGCTCTGGTTGGCGTTAGCATTAGCCATGTTTTGCTATGAGTCAATCTCCCCCAGGGTTATATGGGTGGTGGGTTTGAAATAAAACATGCAAAAAGAGAAAAAAAACATTGATTTTATTAATATTTTGTTATGGTCTGTGATAAAAAAACTAAAAATTCATCAATAAAATCGATGTATCACCCAGGCGTAGCACTTACTGATAAGCTCTATTTGCATTGTATGTGGGATTTCTACAACAGGAATTTGAAGGAGAATTGCAATTCTTAAAAAAATGGTATTGTAGAATCTTCCTGAACGTTTTGAACTTCTGCCAGTGTTGTATCGAGCAGAATAATGCTGCCTGGAGAAGCTGTATGGATGTAGGTCAACTACAACCATAGCTAATGTGACATTGCTCGTCTTCCTTTTAGTCACTTTTCCTGTAATAAAAACAATCGGCAACAAACCTTACATCTAGTTTTGGTATTTTTTGGTATTTTTGCTGATTGTACTCGTGTTTAGAGTAACTGTTTAGATTCTGTAGCGCCATGTCTGTGACAAAAACCGAGCTGCAGAGAGCCGGACGTCACACTTGTTTCACGTTGCTGGGAGCTTTTCTCTCATTCAAAACCGCCAGTGTCATCTTAAATTGTGAAGATCGCTGTCCGCAGGTATATTTCAAATTTTTAAAAGACCATCTCACGCCGGACAACCCCATGCATATGGATGGGGTTAATGTGTATGTTAGTGTGTTATGGTGGTCATTTTTCCAGTGGTCTTTGAACACACTGTATCGGGGGAGAATTAACAAGTGTTGTGTGTCTCGGAGTGAAACACGGTGACAGACGTCTGCGCAGAGAAAATACTTGTTGGAATTGGGCAAGTTGTCTGCATAAAATTGGCCACAAAAGCTAAAAAAAACGTCAGACTTTGTTATCTTCTGAGCGCTACAATACATTATATTACTTTATTTTGGTAGGTGTGGTGTCAAATATCAAGCCTGTACATTAAGAAGAAACCCTAAACGTAGTTCAACCGTATGTATGGCGTAGCGCTTTTATTTTGAAGCCGACAAAGTGTGTGATTGGTTTGATAAAGTGTCTTGACATGTTTTAATGACGGATCGACTGTTTGCAATAAAAAGGTCGACATCCTGTCAACTGTCTTTCATTTCTGTTGAGCTTTAATGTCATCTTACTTACTAACACAGTCACAGTAACGATCTAAATGTTATGTTATCACTGCACCTTAGCACCACTCACACTTTTTTGCGAGACAAGCGGGTAATTTGTATGCGAAGCCTGCGGCCGTGTTCAGGGGTTAAAATACGTGCTTGTTTTTTCAATCTCCAGGTGGGGGTGTCACTTATATCATATTAATACTTTTTTCCCCCCCTAATATTTTTGCAGAGCGACTACTATATTGCGATCAATGGGTTGGCGACCCACGACTTGTCCAGGGTGTACACCGCCTTCCGCCTGAATGCAGCTTAAATAGGCTCCAGCGACCCCCCGCCACCCAAAAAGGGACTAGCGGTAGAAAAAGGGATGGATGGGTTGGCGACCCCTGCCTTATATGAATCTGTTGCAAGTCAGTTTCACAACTGGCATGGCTAATATGAAAACATGACTTTGTATTAGAAGGCCTACAACATCATTCCATCAATTCCCATTATTCACAAGTTATTTGGTCTATCAAAATATACTCAAGCTAATACTCTTTGATCTTTGTCCAGGTATAGTAATGTAATTTGCATAATCCGCCATGACGCATGTTCATACAATGTTGGAATAATAGAACAGTATTCATTTTTCTGTTATTAATAGACCTGATTCCTGATATCAACATTTCAGGTTGTTGTTGTTACATTAGGTTGCAATTTTGTTCCACATGCCCATAAAAAAGAAACCACAGTCCACAGCTAGCCCCCGGGCCGTAATTTTACGTGGCCTTGTTTACATGTTGTATTTTACAGAGAAAACAAAGTGTTACCAAATAACCGACCCAAAAGAATATCTCCAAGCTCAGTTTTTAGTAGAGATGAGATTTAAGGATCTTTGAAGAAAGATGGATCTTTAAAAGAGCGAACGTCACATTTTTCGATTTTAGCACTATCGCTAGTCATGACTCCTGCTAATGAAAGGTTGGACTGCACGCTTGTGGAAGTGCGCTGCACGCTTGTGGAAGTGCTCCGCACGCTTGTGGAAGTGCTCCGCACGCTTGTGGAAGTGCTCTGCACGCTTCCATACCCCAACTTTCCCGGCGGCGGTAATGCACACTCCCCAGGCTTGTGGAGGCGCCCTACATGTCTGAATCTCTGCTCCCACTGTGTATACATTGCATCCTTTCGTGTATTTTGTTACTATAAACACTTCCTTATTCTTACTTTTAGTAATACGTACCGGTGGGAATTTGGTAGCCGCTGCTGGACCCACTACGGACTGGACTCTCATATTATTAACCGCATCCACTCAGCATCAATTGCACCGGTTGCCTGGGGGCGGTCCCCACGTCTGCAGACTCCTCCAAGGTCTCTCACTCCGCCCAATGGGTTGAGTTTTGTCTTGTGGGATCTGATGTCGTTGTGGCTTGTGCAGCCCTTTGAGACATTTGTGATTAAGGGCTCTATCAATTGATTGATTGATGATTTAAAATGAATCTGAATACATAGTATATTCCATATGTGTCTGAATACTCGTTAAATATAGTGACAAAGGGGGCAACACTTATCATTCCTGCTACACCTTCTTATTCTCTTGCAGACTAGGTGCTTATAATTAGGCATTCCGCCTGATTAGAGCCGAATCTATTTGTAGCAGTACAAATGTATTTGTAACGAGCTGCCAAAGTAATGCAAGTACAGGAAACACTAACACGGCAAGAGCAGCATATTCTGAAAGTCATGTACAGTGTCTTAAATTGTGCACTTAAATTGTGCACTTAAATTGTGCGTTTGCACCGAGAGCTGAAAAATGCTCTTGCATCACATAGCTTGCATGACTGAGGCCAGCTAGCTGCACCCCCTTCCGGCATACCTTTACTTGCATCTACAAAAAATGTAGCGGACGGCAGAGCTGTGTTTGGTAGACTTTTTAGTACATATTTTCTGTATCGGCCTCCTGCCCTTCCTCCCTCTCGACTTGTTCAGGGGGCGCACAACCCATCTTCGTGAAAAAGTTTTCCTCCTCTGGTTTCAGAGCAATATGGACGGCAAAAGAGACCATTGTTTCAAAATGACTAGTTCCAGCTCCAACAACAATATGGATGTTGCTTGAGACGCCATTGTTTACACTTACTACTCACAGGAAGTTAATACCTAGTCAACAAAAGCTGTTTTTGCTCACCGAGGAAAACACTGTCCTCTAGTGTTTCAGAACAAAATTGCAAGTCATGCGTCATGAAATGCAGAAGAGCTATAAACGAATCAAAAGATAGAAGGTGAAGCATGGCAAAATGCTGTGTAGTATCAAAATGGTGAGAGAGCAGTGCTGGATGCCATCTTGGCTATGTAGCAAAAGGTTAGAAATTAATTTGAAATAATGACGACATAGGTAAATTTTGCGATCATCACTATTCCATGTACGGAGTGTTCAGTAGTACACAGTAGGGTTTTGTGATATAAATGGTTAAAAAATTGTTGACGATAAAGTTTTTAATAATATTGTTATATTGTGATAATGCATGTAGATGACACATTCTAGCTGTGTCCTGCAAATATAACAGTGTCAAGTAAATGAACGTATCCTCACTGCAATGTAACATTCTTGCTAGTGGCTAATGTCCCTCCACAGTGCATAATAACTTCTAAGTCAGCAAATAATGTTTCTTAAAATGGTTATCAGTGTAGGTTGAGGAACAGCTACATACTACACTACACACTGTAGGAGGATATGCTAAAAACAAGCTAGAGCTCTTCAACATGGTGGTGGCTTAATGCAAATATCAACAGTAACGATTCCAAGTATAGTATCAGCATATCGTCGATACTACTGTGGTTGGATCAATATTCTATTCTCCAAAAACCTTCTGTCCTTTTTTGTTATGGTTAAGAAACTCAGAAAGTCGCTGGACACAAGAGTGATTTAAGGGCAAGTACCAAATGATTTAAATAAGAGCCAGTGGGAGGAAATCGTTTAAATAGTTAATAGATATTTTTAAACCGCCATTCTGTGTTTTGTGTTATGTAATTGCAATCAAAAATGGAATCATTCAGTGATTTTGACTATTTTAAGTATCAGGGGCAGTATCGGTGTGACCAATACTGCCCCTGTAACAACATGGTATTGGGTCGATACTCAAATGTTTAGTATCGCCCAAAACCAATATCATACAGTTTAAGAGACTGTTCAAACCACAACTGCTCACAAAGAACAAAGAAGAACAATTATGCTGAACATTTTGAATCTTAAAAAACAAAAAAAACAAACAAATAATTATTTATGTGGTTGATATTTGTTTACTTGTTTATTCATTTATTATTTATTTATTGATCAATCTGTTACAAACAGAGAACAAGGAAATGGGATCAAATTGCTATGATATGAAAAGAGTAGGGGTGTAATGGTACGTGTATTTATATTTAACCGTTTCGGTACGGGGGTTTCGGTTCGGTACGGGGGCGTACCGTACGAGTTTCTAAGCTTAAGTCTTAACAAGCTGCTTTGCTTCTTCTGCCTCAGCACCCAGCATTGTCCCACCCACACAACCATCTGATTGGTTACATATATATCGGTAACAGCCAATCAGCAGTGCGTATTCAGAGCGGTAACAGCCAATCAGCTGTGCGTATTCAGAGCACATGTAGTAAATGCTTCAGCGTCGAGCAGATAGGTGTTTAGCAGGTGAGCATAAGGCAGCGTACTCTCCCCAAATGATAATAAACACCTCCCAGTAAACTACTACTAACATCACTATAAGCCCGTTGACCTTCTAGAAACTTAAACTTCAGCTCAGCTCGCTCGCAGTTCTGGCTTGAGGTGAAGGCGAATTAGCTTTTAGCGTAACGTTAGATCATTTTGCGGTGTGTGTGCGTGCATGCATGTGTGTGTGTGTGTGTGCATGCGTGTGTGTGTGTGTTTTATGGGCAGAAAAGCTTTGAATGGCAGGGTGATAAAAATATAACATTTCCCAAATGCTGTGATAAATTAAGCATGATGAGTTGACTAGAAACTATTTAATGTTGCTCTTTTTATATGTAGAAGAAAAGTTTTGTCATTTTATTTAATCTGAGCAACAATTTGAGGAAGTTTAATGTTGATTAACGTGGGCAGAATTATTATAGTGTTCCCAATGTTAAAAGGATAAAGCCATTGTTTACAAATTTGGTAAATAAATAACCAAAAATTTGATATTTTGTTGTTTTCTTACTGTACTGAAAATGAACCGAACCATGACCTCTAAACCGAGGTACGTATCGAACTGAAATTTTTGTGTACCGTTACACCCCTAGAAAAGAGGAAGGATTAAATAAGCTCTCCTTCTTCCTACTCCTTTTCGGACCTGCCGTAACGAAACAACTGGAAATATGTGCTGCATTACATTGTATCGTATGGATTTTTTATTTATAGATCTTTATCGCTCTGGAATAACCTGCCTCGAATTATCACCGGCATTTAAATTTTTAAAAGGAAAGTATTATTTTATCCGAGTCTGCAAATTATTTTGCTTGTTGACTATTTTTGTATTGTGTAGCTATATTTATATGGTAAGTAATATTCTGTGACTGTAAATTGTTTGCTTGTATTTTTCTTTTTTTGTGTCTGTATTGTGTAGTTATAATTTTATGCTTTTACTTGTAATTGTATTGAGTTTGTGGACCCCAGGAAGACTAGTGGGTTGCTGTGGCAACCGGCTAATGGGGATCCTTGAAAAAATCAAAATCAAATCGAATGTTTGAAATAGACTGAATTGAAAACTAATATAAAGTGTCCAAAAAAACACAGGAATTAAATATTTGCTACAGTTCAACAGAAGTGTAGATAAACCATGTTAAAACAGAAAGTAACCAGGTGTTAACAGTAAATTAGCAAGTAGATTAATAGCAGTTTTAACAAAATCATATAACCGGAAGTGACGCAATAGGTTACCGTATACGTCAACAGTTAAATTAAACGCCTTGAAATTTGCTTTGAAATGGTTCTATTATCATTTACATAACAATTAATATATTGTGATATAAAAACACTATCGCTGGAGGCTGCAATACAGATTATAGGCCATATCGCCCACCCTTAGTGCACAGTATTCCTAATGAAGTGTACTGATCGAACTACTTGATTAGAGTAGTTGCTTTTTGTTTGCTTTTAAAAAAAATATGGAAGTACTGTGAATAAAAGTGTTTTGGCTATAAAAACCCCTCTGCACAATTATTTTCAAACAAAATGCTACTAACTTCAAGTGAAAAGCCTAGTTTCTTCAATCCTCAATTGCACTTGACCGGTGACAGAACGGCATTGTAAGGTTATATCAACACACTGCATAATAGTGGTCTTAGCTCAAACAATAGCTACAAGAGGGTATTTACCTGCTTGATGGACTGGTATTTGAAACCTTAACAGAATGTGATGACTCCTGGTGATTGTTGTGGCTTTCGGTTGCAGATCTCAGATATATCAGTCCTGCAACGTGAAAGAAGGTTCATGCAGTTACATATTTTCCACATTCAAATCAAATCATGGCACTAAAAGCACAATCCAGTTTTTTTTTGTCAAGCATTTGTCTTTTAATCCTTGATATATGTACACTGACCTGGATGTATTCGGATCTATGGACACACACCCCCGCCCCCCTTCTTCCCTTATGCTGCGTGATAGACTCCAAAGGTCAAAGTCACAGGAATGCTTCAAGGACAGACAGCGGAGCCAACACCTTGTCTCTCACTCGTACTAAGTTTAACACTGAAAAGTTTGGAAGCAGCAGCGCTTATAAATCAATCATTACATGTACGAGTTGTGCACAATTATTTGAAACATGATTTAGTTGGCGACGCCGATATGGAACCGAATTAGCAAAAGAGAAGAGGGATATAAATGTTTTCAGACTTTGAACCGGCATACTGAAAGTGCTATATGTGTAAAGTACAATGTCCTCTACCCACTAGTATGCATCAAATAAGTGCACTTAAAAGTATTTTAGAGCTTTGGCCATGCTGCCGCTGTGACCTTGCCTACTGATCTCCAACCGGTGAAAAGGTTAATTGCCAAAGTGGATTACGCCGTCAGATCAGTGATCTCAATCCTGGGGCCAGCAGCACCCTTGGTTACTTCCAGAGGTCAGTGTGTTAAGGCAGGGACTGAGGGAAGAAGTCAGGATGTATTGTAGCAATGAAGAATAAGTAGTTTTGGTCTGCTGCGACTTACTCAATGTTTGCAAATGTTTTGTGGAGGTTCATAAAAGAATGGGGGGCTTGGTCGTGTAACTTTAATACAGCTGATGACCTTTGCAAGTGGTCCTTTGTGCATGGGCATAAACAAGAGGTGTGGGGCCGGTAAATAATGGGCAAAAACGACTACACTAAATGATGAATTCTCCTGCGGTTTATGCACCCTACCCCCAGTAACGTGAATAGCCACTCTGCTTCAGGGTGCATACAAACCAAGCGACAACGGACAAGACATGCATAAACTGATGAACACTCGCAAATATTCATATTATTGTGCTATTAAGAAACCCCGCACGTTTGTGGTGATCACCTACCGGGTCGCGTTGTCTTAATCTGGAGCGAGGCAGGTCTTTGGGACTGGCAGGTCCACCGTGGGTGTTTTTTTATGTTTGTAGCAGTTTAACAGCACTGTCCAAGCAATGTCACGTTTCTTTATACCTCACGGCGACATTACCGGGAAGTATGTGATGACAGCAATCGACGACATACCGTCTTCTTCTCCTGCTTGCTTCCAGACACTGGTGGTGGTGGTGGTGATAAAAAAAAATATCGCCTTCGACTACCACCACTCGAGCTGTTTCTGATAGTCGAGTTAAAGATATTGAAATACAACTTCCGGTTATGTATGATTTTCACAATAAAACACCACCGGCCGTTGTAGCTAAATCTTAGGCTCTTTTCTCAGGTTGTAAAACACTTTAAAATAAAATAGATAATTTGAATGTAAAATATGGCAACTTCACATCTGCATACTTTAGCAGGTGAAAGTTTAATCTGATGTTGATATGAATTACTGTTTTATTTTGACGTTGTACGATTCCGGTGTTGCTAGTTTTACTCGCGAACTTACTGGCGGATCAGTGACGTCAGCCTCTGTCCCGTGCCTTGGCTCCTCCCGCTGTCCAATTTGCGTCTGCTTTCTCCGTGACGTCAGTGCGTATCGTCCAAAAGCGTCATCAACTTCATAACGGGGGCAAAGAGTAAGTATTACAAAAATAGAATAGTTAACTTTCAAGTGAATTTGCCACATGTGCACATGCACTATCTGCATATCTTAATATACCAATACATAAACTACATAAAGTCAGTTTACTCATTGTAACTCATCATAATGCCAAACAATACTGTGCTTTTTTCCATGAAATAATCATAATGTATGTGTGAGTGCTGAAATGAGAATGTGAGAGTGACAGAGAGAGAGAGGAAAATAGCAAGCACACCTCTATGGAAAATGTGGTCATGCTTTTCGGTCTCGTGACCAATGGCCTACCTCACCTCAAAGAGGGAGCTATGGGACACACCATATGTAACACTTACCCAAAATGCAACTGCGCAGCATACATTGACTTGTGCCAACTCTCTATTTTCAAAACAAGAAGACATTACATGAGAGCTGTATTACTAAAGACAATTGGCATTGCATTTAGCTGATATTGTGCCTCCACTAATTAACCCTAGAGCAGTGTAAAAAGGTGCGCATGGCGGTGGTCAGGCATGAAACGGTGCTGTGAGTGCAGGTTGGCCGACGGGGGGGGGGGGGGGGTGGGGGGCTGACGGCAGTGTCATTGCGACCTTGAAGCAAGGTCATGAAGTCTGCTGCAGACACTGCGATTCTGTGAGACTGCATCATGCTGGTGCAGTGTGCGTTATTAACCTGACTGTGCATAGGCAGGATTTAGAACTTTGAATTAGCATTTAAATCAAACAATACAATTTACTGTTACACGCGCTCATGCATTGCAAGATTTATCTACATGTCACGGGATATGCTTGAACTAACTATATTGAATGGTGGTTCAAACAAACAGTGAATGCCAGCTGGGGATCACTGGGGTGGTTGTTACAGCAGGTCCTGACCTGAGACAGGTGTCAGCTGATAGAATACATCAATTCTTAGAAGCCTTTGTGTTTGGTGTACAGGAAAAGTACATTACTGCATCATTGAGTCACTGGTAAGACGTTTGCTCCATAGCGGTCTGATGACTAGGTTAGTAAGATACACACTTTGCAGCTCCTCATAACCAAAATGCATAGAAACATTCTAAACATAAGATGAATTACAACAGTTACGGTGTTTGAAGTGGACCAGCAATTATTTTAACTACACATTCAAAATATTTCCTTGTGATCTTTACCGGTGTTTCTTAAACCTTTTTTTACCAAGTACCACCACAGAATATACGCTCCAAACACCACCATCATGAACAAAATCAAAATACAGTAGCGTAGTGGGCCTAAGTATTCATTAAATACAAGGCAATATAATATATAATATATTATAGGACACTGTAACATTACACACAGTTCAAACAGTAATAATGTTTGAATATAGAAGAATAAAACACGGCGGTTTAAACCTGTTGAGTCTTCGGTGTACCCTAGATGGAGCCCCGGTTTGAAAATCGCTGGTTTCGATGATACATATTGGGACATTTTGTTTCACAGTTGCTTTTAGAACCATGTTTGTTATGTCTGCAAGCTGTTCCTAGACTGTAAATTAAGCCACACCCACCCTCTCCAGAAGTATCATAATTTAAATCAAATATATGTACAAACCCCGTTTCCATATGAGTTGGTAAATTGTGTTAGATGTAAATATAAACGGAATACAATGATTTACAAATGATTATCAACCCATATTTAGTTGAATATGCTACAAACACAACATATTTGATGTTCGAACTGATAAACTTTTTTTTTTTTGCAAATAAATATTAACTTTGGAATTTGATGCTAGCAACACATGATAAGGAAGTTGGGAAAGGTGGCAATAAATACTGATAAAGTTGAGGAATGCACATCAAACACTTATTTGGAACATCCCACAGGTGTGCAGGCTAATTGGGAACAGGTGGGTGCCATGATTGGGTATAAAAACAGCTTCCAAAAAAATGCTCAGTCTTTCACAAGAAAGGATGGGGCGAGGTACACTCCTTTGTCTACAACTGCGTGAGCAAATTGTTGTGTACAGGCAAAGGGAAAGAGGCAACACCAGGACTGAACTGCGGTTTTAGAAGGTTTATTAAAACCTTTGATGAATGTGTGGGGTGTGGATGCTACCACTAGAGAATGAATGCGGACGATGTGTGGAAATAACAATGTGGAATTTACCAGAGGGTGTTGTCTTTGAGTGTTGGATGTATCTTTCGTCGAATCCAAGGGGGAAGGCAAAGAGGCAGTCAACAGTGAGGCAAGCGGTCGGGGGCTGGAGGGAGGCAACGATGTCCGGTTCTAAGCAGTGGTCAAGGATCAGGGAGGGCAAGCAAAGATCCAGGAGGAGGTCGTGAGGCAGGACACGATCACAGAAGACACTGTGGGAAACACAAAAGACATCAAGTTGGGACAGAGGAAGAGCAGAAGAAGGCGAGCAAAGAAAAAGGGAGTGGTGCCAGACGTGATGCTTACACAAGGGAGATTGGCTACGATCTGGCGAAGGTCTTTTGGCTTCACTGGTCTTTTATGTCGCTCCTTCTCGTCAAGTCCAGGTGTTTTGATTCCTGATTGTGTGCAGGCTCGTTGCCGCGTGGGCGTGCTGCGCTCAGCACAAGTGGGGACGTGTCTGAGCATGCTGTCAACGGAGGAACGCCTTGGCGCGCTGTCAGTGGAGGCGTCCGCAGATCCAGCCGCAGAGGAAACGCGGGTTCGACTCCGTGCCATGACACAAATAGTCAAACAGTTTAACAAATTTAGGGATTTCAACATCTATGGTTCATAATATCATCAAAAGGTTCAGAGAATCTGGAGAAATCACTCCACGTAAGCGGCATGGCCGGAAACCAACATTGAAGGACCGTGACCTTCGATCACTCAGATGGCACTGTATCAAAGCAGACATCAATCTCTAAATGATATAAACACATGGGCTCAGGAACATTTCAGAAAACCACTGTCAATAAATACAGTTGGTCGCTACATCTGTAAGTCCTAGTTAAAGCTCTGCTATGCAAAGCGAAAGCCATTTATCAACAACATCCAGAAACGCCACCGGCTTCTCTAAAATGGACCGGTGCAAAGTTGAAAAGTGTTCTGTGGTCTGACGAGTCCACATTTCAAATTATTTTTGAAAATATTCGACATTGTGTCATCCGGACCAAAAGGGAAGCGAACCATCCAAACTGTTATCGACGCAAAGTTCAAAAGCCAGGATCTGTGATGGTATGGGGGTGCATTAGTGCCCAAGGCATGGGTAACTTACACATCTGTGAAGGCTCCATTAATGCTGAAAGGTAAATACAGGTTTTGGAACAACATATGCTGCCATCTAAGCGCCGTTTTTTTCAAGGGCCCCTGCTTATTTCAGCAAGACAATGCCAAGCTACATTCAGCACGTGTTACAACAGCGTAGCTTCGTAAAAAACGAGTGCGGGTACTTTCCTGGCCCGCCTACAGTCCAGACCTGTCTCCCATCGAAAATGTATGGCACATTATGAAGCGTAAAATACGACAGCGGAGACTCCGGACTGTTGAACGACTGAAGCTGCTCTACATAAAACAAGAATGGGAAATTATTCCACTTTCAAAGCTTCAACAATTAGTTCCTAAACGTTTATTGAGTGTTGTTAAAAGAAAAAGTGATGTAACTCAGTGGTGAACATGCCCTTTCCCAACTACTTTGGCACGTGTTGCAACCACGAAATTCAAAGTTAAATGTTATTTACAAAAAAAAAATCTTATGAGTTTGAACATCAATATTTTGTCTTTGTTGTGCATTCAATTGAATATTGGTTGAAAAAGATTTGCAAATCATTGTATTGCGCAACCCGAGGGTCGCTGGTTCAGTCCCCACCTAGTACCAACTTCGTCACGTCCGTTGTGTCCTGAGCAAGACACCTCACCCTTGCTCCTGATGGGTGGTGCATGGCAGCTCCCTGCATGAGTGTGTGAATGGGTAAATGTGGAAGTAGTGTCAAAGTGCTTTGAGTACCTTGAAGGTAGAAAAGCGCTATACAAGTACAACCCATTTATCATTTATTATTTATTTATTCCGTTTATATTTACATGCAACACAATTTCCCAACTCATATGGAAACAGGGTTTGTAATATAGTTTAAATCAGGATCTCTAAAGTGCGGCCCGAAGGGCATTTGTGGCCTGCAGCTCGAGTCAAAGTGAAAGGTTGTGAGACCCATTTTGATAGTTTGTATTTTGTAAAAACAAAAAAACATGCTAAGTATTAACAAACATGCATTAAAACCTAGTGTCCGCTTTGTGTTATAAGTGACACATTGCACTGTTATTAATGATTAGAATCAAAATTTCAGCTTTTTCGCCTTATACCATCTTTTTGCTATTTTTCCTTACATTTGAACTGTTGCTTTTTTTCAGACATTATGTTGTGGGCCATCAAACTCAAGCAGCAGGCCACAAATGCTCCCCTGGCCGGCCGGACTTTAGACAGATCAGTAATAACTAATTATTGCACACTTTGTCACTTTTAACACAAAACTCACATCAAGTTTTGATTTTAAATATATATAATCTATGAGTTTAGCTTTTTTTTTTTTTTTTACAAAATAAAAAAATACCGAAATGGTCGCACACTTTTCGTTATAAGTTTGGACACCACGTATATATATATATATATATATATATATATATATATATATATATATATATATATATATATATTCCATCTTTTGAAATCGTCACCACTATTTTTAGACACGGTGGAAAATTAATTTCATAAACATTATATTGATTCACCGGGTCACGACATTAGGTCCACCTGCACACTCTACTTAGAAAGTGAATAGAAAACTGCTGTTTTTTTAGCAACATTTATGTTGCTGCATGTCCAACATCTGTGTTGGACATACCAATATTAAATGATATTAATATTTTATCTTCCATCCATTTTCTACCGCTTGTTCTTACCGTTTTTGTGTTTCCCCTTGACTTGAAGCAACAGGGAGGGAGCTTCTAATATTGCAAATTCACCTCATTGCATATTTTTGGGGTATCCATCCATCCATCTACCGCTTGTCCCTTTTGGTGCTGGAGCCTATCTCAGCTGCATTTGGGTGGAAGGCAGGTACACCCTGGACAAGTCGCCACCTCATCACAGGGCCAACACAGATGGACATCCACACTTACATTCACACATTAGTGCCAATATTGTGTTGCCAATCAACCTATCCATCCATCCATTTTCTACCGCTTATTCCCTTTTGGGGTGGCAAGGGGCGCTGGCGCCTATCTCAGCTACAATCGGGCGGAAGGCGGGGTACACCCTGGACAAGTCGCCACCTCATCGCAGGGCCAACACAGATAGACAGACAACATTCACACTCACATTCACACACTAGGGCCAATTTAGTGTTGCCAATCAACTTATCCCCAGGTGCATGTCTTTGGAAGTGGGAGGAAGCCGGAGTACCCGGAGGGAACCCACGCATTCACGGGGAGAACATACAAACTCCACACAGAAAGATCCCGAGCCTGGATTTGAACCCAGGACTGCAGGACCTTCGTATTGTGAGGCAGACGCACTAACCCCTCTGCCACCGTGAAGCCCCCAATCAACCTATCCCCACATAAAAAAATTTAGGACCATATTTTTAAAAAAAATTCTACATTTTCAAAAATAAAAATGACTACCGTATTTCCTTGAATTGCCGCCGGGGCGCTAATTAATTTTAAACCTCTTCTCACTCCTGCGCTTACCAAAGGCATGCGGTAAAAGTAAGCATACGCTAATAATTTTAAAACCTAATCTCACTCCGGCACTTACCAAAGGCATGCAGTAAAAAATTGAGTGTGATGTAAACTTGGACCTTAAATCCTACTGAATAGCTCTTAATCTTCTTCCCTTTATGTGATTTCAAATTACCGGTATTGAAATCAGCCTCCTCCATTTTGAAAATGATGACAGGGGAAGTGTCACTCGTGACGTCACGAGTTTGACCAGGCGGTAATACTAAGCATGCGCTAATTATTTTGCGAAGCGAGTTTGACCCGGCAGTAATTCAAGGCAGGTGCATACTATATGCCCTGCGGCAATTCAAGGAAATACGATAAATAAACTAAACGTATCAATACTACAGTAATATTGGCCACTAGCTGAGACCAAACCAATCAGAGTGCACCGTTTAGTATCGTGGTCACTGATTGGCTCAGCCTGGGGCGTATTGCTATATTGGATTAAATTAATGTAAAGGTGACTAAAGGGTGTTATTTAATGTTTGGAGGGCTCTCATCTAGTTCAACAAATATATACAGATAGGTATGAACAATTTTTATGTGTTATCTATTAAAATATAATAATTTTAATTAATGATTCGTACTTTGTGGAGTGTCATTTATCGTGGTCATGTCCGGAACCAATTGACAGCGATAAACGAGGGACAACTGTATCCAACATTGTAACATTTATAAGTCAGAAAATACAGCATTCATCATAGGTCCCCTTTAATTAGCTAACATAAGACATGCACCTGGGGATAAGTTGATTGGCAACACTTGGGGATAAGTTGATTGGCAACACTAAATTGGCCCTAGTGTGTGAATGTGAGTGTGAATGTTGTCTGTCTATATGTGTTGGCCCTGCGATGAGGTGGCAACTTGTCCAGGGTGTACCCTGCCTTCCGCCCGATTGTAGCTGAGATAGGCGCCAGCGCCCCCCGCGACCCCGTAAGGGAGAAAGCGGTAGAAAATGGATGGACAGTCCATAATGACTGACACCATATATTAGAGATTGATTCAATCTATAGCTGACGGCAAAGATTGTCTACACATTGGAAATCTAAATTAAATATGACAATGTGGAGTTTTTCAGAATGAGGGAAGTGTTATGGTACAAATAAAGAGTCCAAATCATCCCTCTGGTGGCGGCAGCAGGAAAAGAGCCGCAGCCGACTTCATGACATTCACAGGGGAGTGTGAGTATGCATGTGTGTGTGTGTGTGTGTGTGTGTGTGTGTGTGTGTGTGTGTGTGTGTGTGTGTGTGTGTGTGTGTGCGTGCGTGCGTGTGTGTACAAGTATGCGTGTGTGTGTGTGTGTGACTGCGCGCGGGCGTGTGTGTACGAGTATGTGTGTGCGTGTGTGTGTCCTCCAGTAAAAGGTCACCCACTGCCAGTGCACATCATCACAGCCTGCTGACTTCCTGATTGTCATGCCAGAAGGTTGCCTGTCATCTTTATACATGGTACAGTAAACTGTTCATTTGCCATGGGAGGAGGGCGGGGCCTGTTAATGCTCACTTGCTTTTCTACTCGTCATGCATGTGCGCATGCAACAAGACCCTGTATAACAAACATAGCAGCACAATATGGATCACATTTCACATTAGTTACTTGTTGAATGCACATAAGCAGGTCAAAATGTGCAGACCTGAGATGCGTTTGAGATGTGTGAATATCATTGATTTTCAATAGGAATTGAAAATATGACATGGAAACAGTGCATCACGGGTCTTTCTATGAGATTTATGAGAGTGTTTCAGTTGTGTGTGAGAGAAAAGCATTTCAATTGTTTATGTGAGAGCATAAACAAGAGCGTTTCAGTCGTGTGTATGAGAGTATTTCAGTAGTGTTAATGAGAGCGTTTCAGTAGTGTGTGTGAGAGAAAAACATGTCAGTTGTTTATGTGAGAGCATTTCAGTAGTATGTATAAGGGTGTTTCAGTAGTGTGTATGAGAGTGTCCCAGTAGTGTGTGAGAGAAAAACATTTCAGTTGTTTATGTGAAAGCATTTCAGTAGTGTGTATAAGAGCGTTTCAGTCGTGTGTATGAGAGCGTTTCAGTAGTGTGTGCGAGAGGAAAACATTTCAGTTGTTTATGTGAGAGCATTTCAGTAGTGTGTATAAGAGTGTTTCTGTAGGGGGGTTGCCCACATATGCGGTCCTCTCTAAGGTTTCTCATAGTCATCATAGTCACTGTCACCGACGCGTCCCACTGGGGTGAGTTTTTCCTTGGCCTTATGTGGGCTCTGTACCGAGGATGTCGTTGTGGTTTGTGCAGCCCTTTGAGACACTTGTGATTTAGGGCTATATAAATAAACATTGATTGATTGATTGATAATTTCCAACTGCTTATTGAGAAAATAAAGAGATGTGGAATAGTCCAGATAGCAGCCGTGAGATGACCAAACCCGCCATCACTCTTGTAAGTTTGAATCAATGCCTGTTTTATTCTGTTGCACACATAGCATTTAGTAGGCTGTTATCGTTACCTAGGCTAAGATAGCTGTGAAGTGAAGTGAATTATATTTATATAGCGCTTTTTCTCTAGTGACTCAAAGCGCTTTACATAGTGAAACCCAATATCTAAGTTACATTCAAACCAGTGTGGGTGGCACTGGGAGCAGGTGGGTAAAGTGTCTTGCCCAAGGACACAACGGCAGTGACTAGGGTGGCTGAAGCGGGAATCGAACCTGCAACCCTCAAGTTGCTGGCACGGCCACTCTACCAACCGAGCTAAACCGCCCCAGCTGTGGGTTAGAAACAACGTACAATATTTGGGGGAAAAAAGCAATACCCCCATTCATAGATCAATAACTGATAGGATTTTAAGTATTTCCCACATTAATGGGAAGTTTATTTCAGACTTAAAATATATTTAGCTTGAAAATAATTTCTCCTGCAGACACCACATAGTGACAAGTCCTGTTGACTTAATACCTTCTGAAAGAACAAAACTCTTCTCTTTCTGATGTAAAATTTAAAGGTCCTGCAAACACCCAAAGTTGGTTTGTCCGTGAGCATTTACCAACTTGGCATTCCTAAATGTTTGGTCTGTAAAAAAACGGACTCTGTTGATGGCCGAAAAACAGGATACGTTAAGGCAGCTTTCTCAAATCGGATGTGCTCATATGGATCAATTGCACCAATTTTAATTAATTTGTAAGGTGGGGAGCCTTTAGAATAATGTCCAATTTGTTTTGAGATTTTTCTTTCCTCCAATCTTTTTTTAATCCAGTTTGTTTTTTTTCTTTCATTGTACCGCTAGTTGAGTATAGCCATGTCAAAAAAAAAACGTTGTCCGGGGACAATGACTACCCAGCCTCCACAATGCATTGCCAAATCACCTGCCTTTTCAAGCCCGATTAGAGGTGTGGTGTCCATTGTCTGGACACCCACCATTTAAAATGTGTTAAATAAGTTTAAGGCATTATAAGGGCTGAGAGTTACAAAAGTCTTCTTCATTATCTGCTTTTCTGCAAGGATGTAATACATTCTGTTCAAACTGCTGACTTTTTCCCCAACAACACAAAGCGAAGTACAATATATTTAACAACACATTTTGACCTACATTGAAATTATTTAGCATGTTTGAAAATCTGAAAGATATTTTTTTGATACCTCTGTTTTTAGATAAACTGTCTACTTAGAAAAATACATGACTATTGATTGGAACTTTTATTAGTAGATTGCACAGTAACAGTACATATTCCGTACAATTGATCACTAAATGGTAACATCCGATTAAGCTTTTCAACTTGTTTAAGAAGGGGTCCACGTAAATGAATTCATGGTTTATGTCACGCTTGATTCATTTTTTTTTAAATTGGTTACCCATTGCAGAAACATTAGATCCTGTCATTGTCTTTCCTGTTGTGTATCACCTGTCTGCAATCATCAACCCTCATGTGATATTCAGCCCGTGTGATCCCACTCACTCTCGTGCATGTTGAACATATTCATACTTGCCAACCCTCCCGGATTTTCCGGGAGACTCCCGAAATTCAGCGCCTCTTCCGAAAACCTCCCGGGACAAATTTTCTCCCGAAATTCAGGCGGAGCTGGAGGCCACGCCCCCTCCAGCTCCAAGCGGACCTGAGTGACGTGTCGACAGTCTAATTTCACGCCAGCTTTCCCACAGTATAAAAACCGTGTCTGCCCAATGACGTTATAACTGTAGAATGATCAAGGGCGAGTTCTTGGTTTCTTATGTGGGTTTATTGTTAGGCAGTTTCATTAAAGTCCTCCCAGCCCAGTAATAACACACGACAACAGCAGTCATATTTTTGTCTACCGTAAAGCAGTTCGTCTGCCGTAAGCTCCAATGTTGTGAACTTGTGACACTCTTAAACAGGACAATACTGCCATCTCCTGTACATAGAATAGAATAGAATGTAGAATAGAATGTACTTTATTTAATTTAGCACCACAGTTCGCTCACAAAAAACAATGATAATAATAAATAATATAATATAAATAATGTATTATATATAATATATAAATAATATACATATATTCTACATATATTCTACATTTAAGTGCAGTCAAGGAACATATGCAGTATACAGTCTGATTGCTGTCGGTATGAAGGACCTCCTGTGTCGTTCCGTGTTACATTTTGGGAGTCTGCGCCTTCTACTGAACGTGCTCATTCTCTCCGCAAGGTTCGAGTGTATAGTGGGTGAGAGGTATTGTCCATAATGGCTAGGAGTTTTGCTAGACTTCTTCTCTGCCAGTTAGTCTAGCTGTGGTTAGAAAAATAGTGACAGAGAATAGAACAAAGATGGACATTTCAACCCTTAACTCAACAATGAGTAGATGAGTGTGACGTGTGTGTATATGTGTAAATAAATGAGCACTGAAATTCAAGTATTTATTTTATATATATATATATATATATATATATATATATATATAAATAAATGTATATATATATATATATATAAATAAATAATATATATATATGTATACATGTATATATATATATATATAATAAAATAAATAAAAAAATATATATATATTTAATATATATATAAATATATATATATTTAATATATATATATATATATATAAAATATTTGATTCTTAACCACGCCCCCAACCTTGCCCCCCACCCCCCACCTCCCGAAATCGGAGATCTCAAGGTTGGCAAGAATGAACATATTTCTTCTTTCAGCCTTTTTTGATTGTTTTTAGAAATTGTTTGCTCGTTTCTGACTTATTATATTTCATAATAAATCTATCACTGCATGGTGCTGAGTCAGACTTTTGAGTCCCCTACAGCATGCATGAGTGTTTCTTGTCGGTATGTGTGCTATTCCAGTCTTGCAGCCTGAGCCTAAATGTGTACTCACAAGCGTGCACCATGTAGACAGATGTATTGGGACACTTTCATCCAAAGGAAGTAATAATAGGATGAAATATAAGGGTCAAAAGTCACAGACAATGTATGTCCTAGTTCATCCTGAAGGTGTTTGAAGTGCAATGTTCTTTCGCCCCAAATTCCCCCAAGCCTGCCTTTGACGAATCAAGAACTATGGAACAGTCATGCTGGAACATGACTCCAAAACTGCTCCCACCTAAAAAAGTCTTAGTAAAAGGAAGAATTAAAACCAATTGTCAAATGTTGTGCAAGAGTTCTGTAAAACTGGAAATTAGAGTTCACCAATCCAGATAGCATGCGTGTGTTTGTAATGTTTACAGTGTCAGCTAGAGCAAAACATTAATCAGCAATGTCATCATTAACTTTGTTTACACAGTAAACAATGCAGTCTCTTTGTGGTTGCTTCTCCCTGCTTCCGGAGGTGCGGCTGATAAGGGTCACCATTGCACCTTCATATTTATCTGTGTGAGAAGCGGCTTTCTATTCAGGCTTCCAAAATTGGGGGCACCTAAGCAAACCCGTTACAATGTTTGTTCACTTTTTTTTAATGTATGTGAAACCATTTTTAGACTTTTTCTAAATCAAACTGGAAATTTATTTGATGCATGCTTTATTCAGGGTGACCCCCAACATGTTTTGGTCAACCAAGAAAAATACATTTTGTGAGGAAGCCTTTTTCTCTATCAAATAATACACTGTTTCTATTTATTATTTATACATAGTGCAACTGTTTAGTGTACAAAATGTGTATGTGTGCATAAAGAGTGCTCAGAAAAATCAATTTGATTATTTAATTCCGATTTTAAATCGATACATAATTTTCGAGATTCGATTAAATTTGATTTTTTTTTTGGATTGTATTTTTATAAGAATACCATTATACAAGAATAGTACTTTTGATATTATTACAATTAATATTGATACCGTTTCTTTTGATAACTTTTGGTACAAAGTTAGCATTGTTTGTACCGGTATATGGCTTCTCAATTACTTTGTAAATGTCTATGTAGTACTGTGAAGCTGCAGGGATTGGGTTGGAGCGGTAGAAAATAGATGGATGGATTGATGGATGGATAAATTGATTAACATTTTGTGTTTATTGTAAATACAATTTAAATAAAAAGTTTTTAAAATTACGTTTATTAGGCCAACCTAATAACCTGTAGCCTGTTTCGATAAGGTTTTATTAGAATTCATATGCCAAATAATATATTACAAGGATCATGTTTAATCGAAAATTGATTCTGAATAAATTTGTCACCCAAGAATTAAAAGTGAACCGTGAGGTGCCCAAAGATTCTCACCTTTAATGTGTATAGTTGTGTTTATTATGTGTTACTCATTTTTAGTGTTTCTTTGTTTATTATTACATTTTACATTCGTTACTGTTTGTATAATCTAAACAGCAAGCCACAGAATCTCCCAATTGTGGGAAAAATAAAATCTATCCTATCCTGTAGTTCAAGCACATTTTTGGACAAAGTTCAACATCAGAAAGCACAATTTTTGATTGAGTTCAGAAGTTCAGAGAGCTTGCCTCCAATTTAAAGCAAATTTTGGAAAGAAAATTACTTTTAAATGAAGCGACAAAAATGACTGAAACTTTAGAAAATGATCGTACGCAGACTGAAGGTCAAGGTTTAAGACCCTCATAAAATATAATAACATTTTTACTTCCTCTTTTTTTGGGTCAGACTCTAACAAATTTATGGAGTGGAACTAAGGCACTGTAGCTGCGACCCACAGGGGGGACAGTGATTTGCCACTATATTCTTATCTGTGTCGGAGAAGGAGGGGGCTAGGAATACATTTGCAGTAAAATTTCATGTGAACTCATTCATTAATTTACATTCTTTGTGGGGCTGTATAACAACTGCCTATGTTGAAGGTTGTACACCTTGAGATAACTTCGGTTGTTAAATAACTTCTGTTATAAAATGGACTTGATTCGAACAACACACTGCTTTCATTTCCTGTCTTTATTATGTATGAGGTCTGTTGATATTACTTCATAAGGCAATCAAAATGCAAATATTTTCATAAAAAATTTTGTTAAACACCCCATAAAAGTACAACAAAGATTTGTTTGCAGGCAATTCTCTCAGGTCAGCACCACCAAATTAGCTGTGGTATGACTTTTTGGTTTGTCCTTCTTGATTTTTGAAAAAATTGTTTCTGCATGATCTTGGAGGACTTCATGATAATTGAATACAGTGCATAAATATCTAATCTAATCTAATAAATAAAAATGATCAAATGTGAATATTCTCTCTTAGCCCAGCAGAGAGCAGCAATGCCTCAGACAAACGCAGGTGCAACTGAGACATAACAGTCATCAGTCACAAGATTAAGGCATACGTGCTAAAACAAGAACATTATCTGCAAACCTCATAAGGCCCACACTTGTGCCACATTTCCATTCCATGTGCCTGTAAATATACATTTTTCACAAATAGCTTGCTATATTAATCATTCCTGTCTATTTTTTTTTTGCTGATTCATTTCCTGTGCTAACGCTGCATCAGACCTGAGGCTTTGGCAGCGCCAGTACATTCTGAACCGGTTTTGCTGTTCCGTTGTGCTCCTGTTTGCTGAGACTGGACCGTTTGATTCTGTTACTTTTGGGGCTTCTTTGCAGGACTGGCTTCCTATTGTGTTTCCTCTTGAGTGAACGGGTGTGTTTTGGACTAATTTGAGGATCTGTGTGTATTTTACCACTCTGACCATCTGATGACTCATCAATGAATGCCAGGTTCTCCCCAAAATAGTCCAGAGGTTGAGAAAAGTGGGGATCCTTCTTCACTTCAGGGACCTGCTCTGTTTGCGTGGGTTCTTCTGACTCTGATCCAGACTCGGACTCGGACGTGTAAGAAGTGTACGATTCCGAATAGGTTTCACTTTCATTTTGGTCTCCTTCCCCGTCAGGAGCTCCAGGAGCGGAGCCACCATGGCCGTGGCTACGAGCACCATGGCGCCGCCTTCGCCGACGCCGTCTAAAGGGATCATCAATTTTTCCTGCGATGCGAAAATCGATATTCTGGATGTTCTGACCCCAGTCGGTGGCATGAGCTCGTAGCTCCTCCATCTAGCACAAAGAACGCAAACTCAGCAATGATGGGATACAGATAAATGACAAGAAAGGGGAAAAAAGTACCTCAGCTCTTGTCTTCTTGGATAGAACTCGAAGCCAATTCCCAATCATTGACAGGACGGATGCAAAGTAGGCAAGACCGAGCAAGATCCAAAACCATACCAGAGGTTTGTACCAATGGTCACTGCCCTCCAGTCCCGAATCCCCTTTAAGAGTATGAGTTTACGTCAACAGTTCCATAAATGTGCTGTGAATCAAAATTTAGGACAGGAGACACCAATACAGCAGATAAAATAAAAACTTCTTTCATACCAAAAAAAAAAATATTTACTGGGAAATTTAAAACAAGTGAAAGCAAAATTAATCCTTGAATGTTTATGGCTCCTCCTCTCTTAGCTGCCACCTTATCATGGTAGAGGAGCTTGCGTATCCCAATGATCCTAGTAACTATGTTGTCACGGGGCTTCTTTGCTCCCTGGTAGTGTCTCCCAAGACAAACAGGTCCTATGTGAGGGACCAGAAAAAAAGCAACTCAAAGACCTTCATGTAAAAAATAACAACGAGGATTCAGATTTCCCTCACCAGGACACGGATCACCGGGACCCCCTCTGGAGCCAGGCATGGATATGTGGCACCAATGTTGCCCGAAGAGGCAACATTGGTGCCTCCTTCAATGGGCTCACCTCTCATGAGAGGGGGCATAGAGGCTGGGGGCTGTGTGAGCTGGGCGGTGGCCAAAGGTAGGGCCCTTGGCGGTTCGATCCTCGGCTACAGATTACCGGCTGGTTATTGTCAGACTCACTTCGACGCACAGCAAGGGCTCTAGAACCAGTCCTCCTGAGAGGGGCTGGACTCTTTTCCACTCTGGCGTTGCAAGCAGCCAGAGGCGATGGGCTGGGGTGGCAATTATTGTTGCCCCGTGGCTCAGAACCTGCACATTAGAGTTTAACCCGGTGGACGAGAGGATAGCTTCCCACCGCCTTAAGGTGGGGGAACAGGTCCTAACTATTGTTTGCGTTTACGCACCGTACAGTAACTCAGAGTACCCGCTATTTTTGGATTCCCTTGAGGGAGTACTGGAGTGCGCTCCCTCAGATGATTCCCTTGTTCTGCTGGGTGACTTCAACGCTCACATTGGCAACAACAGTCAAACCTGGAGAGGCGTAGTTTGGAGGAATGGCCGCCCGGATCTGAACCCGAGTGGTGTTTTTTTATTGGACTTTTGTGCTCGTCACAGATTGTCCATAACAAACAGCATGTTCAAACATAAAGGTGTCCATATGTGCACTTGGCACCAGGATACCCTGGACCGCAGTCAAAGATCAATTTTGTGGTTGTGTCATTGGATTTGCGGTCTCTTGTTTTGGACACTCTGGTGAAGAGAGGGGCGGAGCTTTCTACCGATCACCCTCTGGTGGTGAGTTGGCTCCGATGGTGGGGGAGGATGCCGGACAGAGCTGGCAGGCCCATACACAATGTGACGGTCTGTTGGGAACATCTAGCAGAGTCTCCCATCAGAGAAAGTTTCAATTCACACCTCTGGAAGAACTTTGAACATTTCACGAGCGAGGCGCTGGACATTCAGTCCTAGTGGACCATGTTCCGTACCTCACTGTCAAGGTGGCCAATCAGAGCTGTGGCGTCCAGGTTGTTGATGCCTATCTGGGCGGTAATTCCGGAACCCATTTAGCCGTCAAGCTGAAGAAAGAGTCCTATTGACTCCTTTTGGCTCATGGGACCCCAGAGGCAGAGAACATGTACGGGCAGGCCAAATGGCGCGCAGCTTTGGTAGTCGCAGAGGCAAAAACTTAGACATAGGAGGAGTTCGGGGAAGCCATGGAAAATGGCTTTGAAGTGATTCTGGACCACCATCCGTCACCTCAGGAGGGGTAAGCAGTGTACTGTTAACACTGTGTATAGCGGTGCTGGTGTGTTGCTGACCTCGACTCAGTATGTTGTGGATCGATGGAAGGAATACTTCAAAGACCTCATCGATCCCTCCTACATGTCTTCCTATGAAAAAGCAGTGCCTGGGGAATCTGTGGCGGGCTCTTCTATTTCTGGGACTGAGGTTGCCGAGGTAGTTAAAAGCCCCTCGGTGGTCCTTAAGGCTATGGATACCATGGGGCTGTTTTACTTGATAAGAATATGCAACATTGAGTGGACATTGGGAGTGGTGGTTTCTCTATTTAAGAAGGGGAACCGGAAGGTGTGTTCCAATTATCATGGGATCACACTCCTCAGCCATCCCGGTAAGGTATATTCAGCTGTACTGGAGAGAAGGCTGTGCCGGATTGTCAAATATTTGATTCAGGAGTAGAACTGTGGGTTTTGTCCTGGTCGTGGAACTGCCTCTCGGCAGGGTCTTAGCGACTAGTGCATGGGACCCCAACCAGTATACATGTGCTTTGTGGACTTGGAGTAGGCATTTGACTGTGTCTCTTGGGAAGTCCTGTGGGGAGTCTTCAGAGAGTATGGGTATCCGACCGTCTGATTGTGGCGGTCCGCTCCCTGTATGATCAGTGTCAGAGTTTGGTCCGCGTTGCCGGCAGTAAGTTGGACACATTTTCAGTGAAGTTTGGACTGCCCCACAGCTGCCCTTTTTAACCAATTTTGTTCATAACTTTTATGTACAGAATTTCTTGGCGCAATCAGGGCATTGAGGGGATTCAATTTGGTGGCTGTAGAATTAGGTCTCTGCTTTTTGTGGTTTTGATGGCGTCATTTGGCCAGGATCGTCAGCTCTCATTAGATCGGTTCGCTGCTGCGTGTGAAGCGACTTGAATGAGAATCAGCACCTCCAAGTCTGAGTCCATGGTTCTCAACCAGAAAAGAGTGGAGTGCCATCTCTGGGTTAGGGAGGAGATCCTGCCACAAGTGGAGGAGTTGAAATACCTTGCAGTGTTGTTCACGAGTGAGGGAAGTGGATTATGAGATCGACAGATGGATCGGTGTGGGGTCTGCGGTATTGCGGACCCTGTATCGATCCGTTGCTGTAAAGAAGGAGCTGAGCTGGAAGGTCGATCTGTGTTTATTATCATTAACTTTGGGTTATGACTAAAAGGACAAAATCATGGGTACAGGCGGCCGAAATTAGTTGCCTCTGTCGGATGGAGGGGCTCTCCCTTAGAGATAGGATGAGAAGCTCTGTTATTCGGCAGGAGGTCAAAATAAAGCCGCTGCTCCTCCAAATTGAGAGGAGCCAGATGAGGTGTTTCGGGCATCTGGCCAGGATGCCCCCCGGACGCCTACCTGGGAAGGTGTTTAGGGCACGTCCGACCGGTAGTAGGCCACTGGGAAGACCCAGGACACATTGGGGAGACTACGTCTCCCGGCTGGCCTCGGAACACCTCAGGATCACCCTGGGATGAGCTGGATAAGGTGGCTGGGAAGTCTGGGCTTCTCTGCTTGGACTGCTGCCACCGCGATCCGACCTTGGATTAGCGGAAGAAGATGGATGGATGTATGTTTATGGCTGACTTGTTGAGGTTTTACCAGCACAGTTTCACACTAATCAAGTCAACACAATTGCTCACAACGAGCAAACTAATAGCTAAAACAGACTTGCAGCTAAAATCAAAATGCTGTTACAGTCTCTGGTTTGGACTTCAGGATGCAGAGCAACAGAGGTGATGTGAAGGCAAGAAGTAAGTTTAATTAGGGAAAACACAAGTAGTGCAAAACAAATCTCGTGCAGCATGGAAGGGCACAGGAAACAAACACTTTCTGAGGCACAAAGTACAATGATCGAGTACCGGCAAGGAGCAACAGGTGAAACTAAAAAGGTTAGATTAACTAATGGAAAACAGATGTGCTGGCTAAAAAAATAAGTAAAGGTGCAGCAAAAAAGGAATCCAACAGGAAGTACAGGTAAAATAGGGAGCACCAGGGCAGGAAATTGTACGAAACACATGAAAATAGTGAACAAATGTAAAACTGTCATATGGGATCATGTCACATGCTTTGATTACAGTTTTATATCTGTCCTGTTCCTGTATTTTCCAGTAAAATTTCATGAAAAAAGATCCTCAGTGTAGCACATGTAACCTGTCAAATCCATCTATCCATCCATTTTCTATTGCTTGTCCCTCAGGCTTTCAAAATAAATGCATGTCAATAAAATAATATACTTTTGTCACAGTAGGCAGCAGAGGCGGCCGGGACAAAAATATGGTTCTGGAATTTTTGGTGCAGATTGGCCCACTTCGTTCCTAGAAAGCCTAATTCACCCTTAACCTGACTTTATTTCGATGCGTGTTTTAAGTAAATCATGGTATACCTTTAAATTTCGAGGCAGAATATTAACTTTGTTTAATTAGTTGATTGATAGATGACCTGAACCTTGACTGTTCAACCGAAAGAACTCCAGTAATTGTCAACAATTGGTACCATGACCCGGAATCGAACCACAAAGAATGCTTACCACTATATGACCACGGCCAATACAAATACATGGGAAACAAATAGTTTAAAATATATATTTTTGGTACAAAACAACAAACAAACCTATGAATAATCAAATTAAAATACAATGCTACCTCAACTTAAGAGTGCCTTAACTGTTTTGAGATGTCTCTCAGCTAACTGTTATGCTTTAAGTTGCAAGCAAACATTTCAGTTGCAAAAATGTTGCTTCTCTGCCATGAGTTGGCGTAACGAATGTCACAGTGAACCCCGTAAGATCTGACCAAAACATTTGTTAATAATCGCTAGCATTAGTTTATAGCTAGAGATTGAGATCTTTTTTTTCCAACCATGTGAAGAAAGACTAAGTGTGAAGGACAAAGCTGAGAAGAAGTTGGTTATTTTCATTAAATAAAAAAATTAAATCATCAAAAACATGACAGAACGCGCTGCCATTTTAGCAAAGCAATTTAAGCGTATCACTACTCTCCACCATA
This sequence comes from Nerophis ophidion, assembly GCF_033978795.1. Taxonomy (NCBI): domain Eukaryota; kingdom Metazoa; phylum Chordata; class Actinopteri; order Syngnathiformes; family Syngnathidae; genus Nerophis; species Nerophis ophidion. The sequence continues at coordinate 33,718,214 of NC_084614.1, read as the reverse complement.
CTGAGGCAGAAGGTCAAACAAGAATGTTCAAAATAATATATATAAACAACAAACATTTATTCATGAAAATATGGAAAAGCTGCTCATATTGTGTTTGCTCGATAAGCAGCTAGAAGAGGATGCCACAGAATTTCACTCTCCAAGGTTAAAGCTGTACATTTACTGCATTATTATTACATTGTTTTGTCAAACTACTGTAGTTGTTTGTAGTACATTCTATCGTAATGTTTCTTACACCAAATGTCTTATCTAAAAGTTAGTTTTTTTGTTTTTTTAAAAAAAAAGGCATGTTCATCCATCCATCCATTTTCTACCGCTTATTCCCTTTGGGGTGGCGGGGGGTGCTGGTGCCTATCTCAGCTACAATCGGGCGGAAGACGGGGTACACCCCGGAAAAGTAACCACTTCATCGCAGCAAAAGGCGTTAAATTTGCCCCCAGAATTAATAATTCAGGAGAGAACATTATTCACACAGTTCAACAACACAGTCATCTTGTATCAGATTGGTAGATGTAACACACCTCTTTGAGCTGCGTGACAAAGATGTATCAATAATCGATTCATAATCAAACCTTAGCCCCTCAATCATAATCAAACAGTGAGGTACCCAAAGTGAGCTGTTAGGCTTGTGTTTTTACCTGCAACATAGTCACCAAACCCCACTGTTGTCAGGGTGATAACTACAAAGTACGCAGACTCCAGCATGGTCCAGCCTTCAACCTTTTGGAAAATCAGGATCGGCGCTGCAACAAACAGCAGGCACCCAAGCAGGATGGACAAGACGGCAGAGATCACACGCACAATGGTGGGACTAACACGCCATTTCTGTCAATAGAGAGGATACCATAGTGGAATAGTGTGTCAAACAAAGCCAACCCACAGTGATAGTATAGTTCTATTAAGGACTCTAACCAGGAAGAGAGTCTCTATTTTGGCAACCGTTTTCCTCAACCCGGTCCCTAGATGATCTCCAACTCCAGCAAGCAGGATGCCAAACAATGGAATTCCAACCAAGGCGTAGAAAATACAGAACAACTGGCCGCCTTCTGTCTTGGGGGAGATGTTTCCGAAACCTGCATATGCATAATCAAATCACCAACCAGAATAAAAGTGAATGTGTTGCCGTGCAGGGTGTGTTTAGAAGTTGTAGTGATGCACTCACCGATGGTTGTGATGATAGTTCCGGAGAAAAAAAAGGCACTGGCTAGATTCCACTGACTGACATATGTGGCGTTGCTGTTAGGGTCCACACCTGCACCAATGGCCTCTGCCACCTCCTGGCATGGAGACATTTTGTACAAGTCACACAGAGAAGCTAAAAACAACACAGATTTATGTCTCATTCTGAGTAAATGGCCAGGAACAAAGACATTTTCTGATCTAATTATTTGCTTCAGCTGAAAATAATACGTTGCGGTGCAATCATTAACGTATAATGAACAAGAGGTTTCTCATTACAGTGTGTGTGAGTGTATGCGTGCGTGTGTGTGTGTGTTTGTTTTGAATGTGTGTGATTGATAGAAACACTTCTGCTGACTCTACTTTCATGGTGCAAAGTGTTGAAAAGGTTTTTCTAAAGCGTCATTGACATACGTACATGCATATTAGACTTTGATGTATTCAGAACCATTTCTGTGCAAAAAAAAAGGACTTTCAAAGAAGCATATGATAAAATTGCTGTTATAATTGCTGAAGAGTGTACAGTGGTACCCCAGTTCTTGTATGCCCCTTTTGTATGAGTTGATTTTTTTGATAAACATTTTACCTTGTGGCCAACAAACTAGTCCATCCGCCACATATCATTGTATGGGCGTTTGTTTTGGACTTTTTGGTTATTCTTCCTATTTTTGTGTTTTTGTGATCTCACTACTGTTTCTGAAAGCCTTTTCTACTCACTTATTCCTTGTTGGCAATTAAGAGATTCACGTGTCCCTGATTTCCAATCAGAAGGGTTTATGTGCCAGTCTCTCTTCTCTTGCAACGCTGGTTCATTAAATCAATACCGTATTTTTACGACCATTAGGCGCACTTAAAATTCTTTAATATTCTAAAAAAATCGACAGTGCGCCTTACTTATAACCTAGTGTGCCTAATGTATGGATTAGTTCTGTCTGTTTAAAATTTGTCTTTCAATAGATTTGGGTTAAGGGTTAAATTCCCTTTGGGTTAGTATTGGTTATTTTCCCCCAATAGGACTCATGACTTTGCACATGGTCACATATGACATTGTGCCGAAGCAAAACCTTAGTAACAAAATTTCTGCCGATACAGAGAGCCGACCCTCCATCAGTATGCATGCAATACCATAAAAGTCCATCTCAATACATGCAAAATCGCTATTCATGAGTAATGATAACATGTGCATATTGACTGGTCGACAAACTTTTTTTGTAAAGTCCATTGAAATTTAGTTTTTACTTCACAAAGATTTTTCCAACTTTTGGAAAAAAAAATCTTAAACCTGCATATTGTTTTTCTTTCCAATCTATTTAAATTTTGTACTAAAATAATGAAAATCATAAACACTTAACCCTAACTGTGTTTCATATTTACTCATCTTTATGCACATTCTTGAATACTAACTTCCTTTTTTACTTAGTCACATACCTTTATGCATATTCTTAAATGCTAAACCTAACCTATTTCTATTTCATAAAGTATTAATTAGATTTTTTGTGCATAATCATAACCCTTCTTTCATTCATAAAGTAGTTATTTGAATTTTGCAATGCACAATGCAATTATGCCTTTGTAAAGTTCTGCTTAGTATCACTGGAGCTGATATTTTAACATTTTAAATTTTATGATAATTATTTTCATGGCATACAGTGTTCAAATGTAAACCGTCAAATTGTATTGCAACAAATAACTACTTTATGAATGAAAATAAATAAATAAATAAATGGGTTGTACTTGTATAGCGCTTTTCTACCTTCAAGATACTCAAAGCGCTTTGACACTACTTCCACATTTACCCATTCACACACTGATGGAGGGAGCTGCCATGCAAGGCGCTAACCAGCACCCATCAGGAGCAAGAGTGAAGTGTCTTGCTCAGGACACAACGGACGTGACGAGGTTGGTAGTAGGTGGGGATTGAACCAGGGACCCTCGGGTTGTGCACGGCCACTCTGCTGCGCCAGAAGGGTTCTTATTATTAACAAAGATTCTAATTACTACTTTATGAAATAAAAATAGATTACGGATAGCATTTAAGAATGTAGATAAAGGTGTGTGACTAAGTAAAAAAAAAAGTAACATTGAAGAAAGTACAAAAAGATGAGTGAATAAGAAAAAACGTTAGAAGTTCACCCAGCGGCCTGTGAAGCAGCAGAGCCTCAATGGAGGAGACGTGAGCGGTGTGACCGGAAGCAGAAACGGGGATGCCGAGCGATGCTAACAACAAAGCTAAAAGCTAATCCTCACAGAACACCGCTTCCTTCCATCCTGCTTTCAAATTGTCACGCATTGCGGCGCACTTGCTGCGCGGAGTTGCCACTTCGTGGATGCACACACGACCAGACAGGCAGGATTGCAGGTAAGACTTGATTTTAATATATAAAGAACACTGGTACAAAAGGAAAAATAAAGCGCGTGCCTACGCACGGTAAGCTAATGCTAAGCTTAGCATGAGACAAAGTTCAAAAATATAACGTGCCGACCGCACGCGAAGCTAAGGCGGAACTTAGCACATGGAAAGACATAGAACAGAATACTTGACGTGAATTGTTGGGTTCAGCAAACAATGAGCCGAGGACGAACTGAGGAATCAGGTGGGCTTAAATACACAAATAATAATCAGAAACAGGTGTGTGACAGGAGCCCGTGAGGAGGAGCACATTACGTTGGCATGGTGATTAAAACAATAGAGGAAGTGCTCAAACGCAAGGAATCGGCCGAGTCCAGAACTAAACATGAAAAAAGACATATAAATGACAAAACAATAAACGATCCGCATAGCGGATCGTGACACAAATGTCCGCTCCCAGGAGAACAAACTGGACTACTTGAAGCTGGATTCAAATGCAAGACGGGAGATGAGGGACTGCTGAGCCATATTTCTCACAGAAACATGGCTGAAACCATTCGTTCCAGACGAGGCAGTTAGCATCGAGGGGCTAACACTGTTTCGGTCTGACAGGAGCAGCACCCTCACAGGTAAATCCTGAGGCGGCGGCGTTTGCATATACACCAACAACAACTGGTGCAAGAATGAGGAGACGGTCTCATGTCACTGCTCTCCCGATGTAGAACTACTGACTATAAAATGCAGGCCATTTTATTCACCCCGGGAATTCAGTGCTATGATCTTCACAGCAGTGTGCATTCCTCTCAGTGCAAACACTAAAGAAGCCCTGAGCGCTTTATACTGCTCAGTCAGTGAACTGCAATCTAAACATCCAGAGGGAGTTTTCATCGTGGTAGGGACTTCAATCAAGCAAACATGAAAACTGTGTTTCCCCCATTTCCATCAATATGTGGATTTTGCAACCAGGGGAGGAAGCACGCTGGACATGGTCTACAATATCAAATAGGCATTCAAAGCTGGAACCCGCCCCCCTCTCAGCTCCTGAGACCGTCTCTCTGTGATGTTAATTCCTGCACATAAACCCATGCTGATCAGGAAACAAGCTACAGTAGAGCAGGCGAGGACCTGGCCACAGGGAGCAATGGAAGCATTACAAGACTGCTTGGAATGCACGGACTGGGATATGTTCAAGGCAGCCGCTACAGACAATCATCACACATGTTAGTATGCACAGTCGGTCTGCATACATTCAGAAGTGCATGGAGGATGTTAGTGTGATCAAGAACATCCGGGCTAAGGAGAAACCCTAAATCATGGGTGTCAAACTCTGGCCCGCCGTGTAATTTAGTTTGGCCCTTGAGGCAATATCAATTTAGCATTAGAGCTGGCACGCCGGTGTTATACAGCATCGGTGCTGCTGTAACACCGCATTCACCGCTAATATTCATTCTTGCCAACCCTCCTAATTTTCCCGGTAGACTCCCGAAGTTCAGTGCCCCTTCCGAAAATCTCCCGGGGCAACCATTTTCCCGAATTTTTACCAATTTCCACCTGGACAATATTGGGGGCGTGCATTTAAGGCACTGCCTTTAGCGTTCTCTACAACCAGTCATCACGTCCGCTTTTCCTCCATACTAACAGCGTGTCACATAATATTTGTGGCTTTAAGACACACACACACGCACAAGTGAATGCAAGGCATAATAGGGCCAACAGCCATACAGGTCAAACTGAGGGTGGCCGTATAAACAACTTTAGCACTGTTACAAATATGCACCACACTGTAAACCCACACCAAACAAGAATGACAAACACATTTTGGGAGACCATCCGCACTGTAACACAACAGAACAAATACCCAGAAACCCTTGCAGCACTAACTCTTCCGGGAAACTTCCAGCAAACTGACCAATAACTAATGTTTTATTCATGCATTTTCTCTTGCTACTTCAAGGCTTGAATGTTTGGTTCATTCATCATTGTTATTTTAGTTTCAAATTTATTATTAGCCTGTGGAAAACATTTGATATTTACCTCAGAAAATTGCAAATAGAAAAAAAGGCATAACATTTTTATTTAAATTTGATTTGATATGCCATTGATATTTTTAAAATTATTATTATTATTATTATTATTTGAAACTGGATTTTGCATGTCACTATAAAGTTATATAAGCCTTGCTTTTTCAATATTTAATGCAAAATTTGTTTGGGTCCCTATTAAAAGGTTAATTTGTTCAACCTCGGTCCGCGGCATTGTTCCGTTTAAAATGTTGGCCCACTCTGTATTTGAGTTTGACACCCCTGCCCTAGATGAACAGTGAGGTACGTGCAAGGCTGAAGGCTCGGAACAACCCTTTTAAATCTGGCGACATAGTAGCACTTAAAAAAACCAGAGCCAATTTGAACTGTGCCATTAGGGTTGCAAAGTGTGCTCACAGTCAGAAAGTGCAAGACTTCTTCGAGAATCCAAAGAAACCCAGACGAATGTGGCAGGGCATACATGTCACCACGGACTATAAAACTACTCCCCCGTCCCCTGTGACAAGAGCATCAGCTTACTCAATGACCTCAACAACCACTTTGCAAGGTTTGAGGGACGTTGTAAAATACTAACAAACAGAGGAAGTTTACAAAATGCATGATCGCCTTCAAATGTAGAATTTGAACGTAAATACTGATTTTTACTTGAAGGATTTGCATTACATATGTTATCCGCAAACAGGTTTTATCCGGCTTGCGGGATGAGTTTGCTAAGTATAAAAATTAACCAGCAATTTTTTTATTAAGGAAAAAGCTTTTCTAAATGTGTCCACTGGATGTCGCAATAGCAATTCTTTGTATATTTGAGATGAGATGATGCTGCATATGTAAAAAATAAACCACACAATGTTTGTAACTCAGTTGAGAAAAAATATTTAAACTACATAAATAACACACTGTAATTTGATTTTGATATATTTTTTTATATTGATAGATTGAAAATTAACACCAATGAGTTGACTGATGAACATTATCACATAATTTATTCAGAAAATATAAATAACGACAAATAAAGATAGAATACTATTAACCGCAACGTGTAAGTGTAAAAAAAAACCCAACAACATTATGATTTGTACAATTTCAAATTCTGCTTGTTCTATTTTTAAACAAAAAAAACAATGTGAAGTTGTCTTTATGTTTAAGTTACCGTGCCGGGATTTTACCAGTCCAGTACACTTGGGAGTAGATTTTTTGCCTTGTGGCCCCCGATCCAAAATGAGTTTGACACCCCTGTATTAGACATACATTACTGAATTGGATGCTATCCAAAACAATGTCTAAATGTTTAAAATCTAAGTCTTGGATTATGTACATTCACGTATAGTTTTTAAAGTATTAGTTATGTTTGTTTTGCATGTGTAATTCCTCAGCTTTAAAATGGAAAAAAAAATAAAAACAATTAACGGAATAAAATCAATTCTGTGATGGTCAGATAGCATCACGGCGATATTTGGCGTGTTACCGGAAATGCAAAAACTCGAAAAAGGTAGTTTGCACTTTAAAATAATTTTTTAATCACGGGACCAAAAAACTGGCGAAATACGATTGCCGCTTGGGGTTTGCCCAAGGCATACGAGAGGCTATGCAAACCGAAACTAAATATTGGAAATATACTTTGCAATATTATTATTATTACTATTATTATTATTGTTATTATTGTTGCGATCTGCTGCTCAGATCTTCACGTGTTTGTTTTTTCATTCTCAGTCTGACCCGTTTATTTCCTGTTTTTGTCCATCACTATGGTTACACATCAGTCCACCTGTTAGTCTCGCCCCGCACACCTGCTACTAATTTTCACCCTCCTATTTAAGCTCACCTTTTCTGTTTACTCATTCTCGGATCCTAATTTGCCCACGCGCATCAGTGACGACTCTCATCATTCGTATGTATTTTCTCGCTAGCTCTCACGCCAAGCCACTTTATTGTCTAGCTTTCATGCTAAATGTTTTGTTTACTCTTTTGTGTCCTCGTACCAAGTTCTAGTTTTCCTTGTTTTATCCTAGCTTTCACGCTAGCGTCTTTTGTTTACTTTTTCTCTTTACACCAGTATTTTTGTTCATAGACTTTTGTTATTAAATACCCTTTATCCTACCTATGCTGTGTTCTGCTTCGACGCATCCACGGGAAAACCACACCGGCATTACAATGCCGAAGAAGAGTCTTCACAGTAGGATCCGAGCATCAAGTTGTTTTTCCGCGTCGAAACCACGGGAGGAACCCTTCGACTTAGGGTTGTGGTTGGAGCTCGTGGCTTGGGAGCAGGAAAGACTCGACTGTGGGCCTGAAGTCTCCTCCGAAGCCGTTCGCGCTGCCCCGAAGAAGCGGGGGGTCCAGTGGAGAGGTCCCCCGCGCGGCAGTAATGTTCCAGCACCACTTATTCCTCCCCATGGACACAGCAAGTTTCACCCCGTCCAGGATTCACCCGTCATTACCGGTAATCCTGCTTGTTTTTTTTCAAATCATTCCTTAAGCTGCCATGACACTTTTTCTGACACAAGCGATGACGTCATTTGGGGAACGCCCACCGGTGTCGCAACACCGGCCTCTGTTGATGACATTTTTTCAGAAGATTTTTTTATTGTGGACGATATATCTCAGCCATTTTCCAAAAACTTGGACAGTAATAATACTTTCACACAGTATCAGGACATTTATATTGATTCTAGTCACCCTCAGTATATTGTTAATTGTCAAGATCAGCCTCCCATTACTTTGGCCCCGCCCACATCTCAGCCTATTTCACGTCCTACCCCTACGTCACCTGATTTTGAAACTGACCTAGAAAAATATAGTCCTGCCTGGATGGACGAGTGGTACAGGAGAGTTTTGATTGAACTGGAGCTGGAGGAGAAATTTCTTGCTGCTCAGAACAATCCTCTCCTCATACAGACTAATGGGGTGGAGTCTGCCCTCATCCAAACCTCCCACCGCCCGCCCTTACGGTCAGCCTCTATCCAACGGGACCCCGTCTGGAATCCGGGTCTCGAGGGGAGGGCCAGTATTACTACTAAGCCTCCTAGACCTCCACCACCGGTGTTTACACCTGTTAAGCCACTACGGCCTCCTAGACCTCCTCCACCGGTGTTCTCCCCGGTCAAGTCACGCCCTCTTAGACCGCCTCCACCTGTGTTCCGTCCGTGCCCTAGTTCTAGTTTTAGTCACAGTCTCTCTCAGAGTTCGAGTCCCAGCCTTCTTCGTAGCCCATGCTCTAGTCCTACTCGTAGACCGACTTGTAGACTGAGTCGTAGTCCAAGTCCTGGTCCGAGTTTCCGTTCTGATTCTAGTTGTAGTCCTAGTCTTTCTCGTAGTCGTCGTAGTCCTAGTTCCACTCGTAGTCTTAGTCCGAACCCTAGTCCTTACCCAAGTTCTTGTCCGAGCCCCAGTGTTACTGTAAGTCCTAGTCTTTGTCCTAGTCCTTGCCCGAGCACCAGTTTGATTGTTAGTCCCAGTCCTTGCCCAAGCCCTAGTTTGACCGTTTGTCCTAGTTCTTGCCCAAGCCCTGGTATGACTGTAAGTCCTGGTCGTTGCCCAAGCCCTTCTCAAAGCACTAGTGTGATTGTAAGTCCTGGTCCTCTCTCAAGTCCTTGCCCGAGTCCTAGTGTTTGTCTTATCACTCATCATAGTCCTAGTCCTGCTCACAGCCAGTCCCCTAGTTCTCCTCGGCAGACCCCTGTGCCTGCTCCTCGGCTGAAGCCGACTCCTGCTCCTCGGCTGAAGCCGACTCCTGCTCCTCGGCTGAAGCCGACTCCTGCTCCTCGGCTGAAGCCGACTCCTGCTCCTCGGCTGAAGCCGACTCCTGCTCCTCGGCTGAAGCCGACACCTGCTCCTCGGCTGAAGCCGACACCTGCTCCTCGGCTGAAGCCGACACCTGCTCCTCGGCTGAAGCCGACACCTGCTCCCAGTCTGGTTCTCACACCAGCACATGACTCTGACCTGGTTTTCACGCCAGAATTAGACTCTCGCCTGGTTTTCACACCAGAGAATGTTTCTAGCCTTGTTCTCACGCCAGTTTCAGACTCTAAACTGGTTCTCACGCCAGCACAAACTCCAAAGCTGGAGCCCACTCCGGTACCAGCACCACGACAGGTACCGGTGCCAGCTCCGTGCCGCCAAGCACCGGTGCCAGCTCCGCGCCGCCAAGCACCGCCGACGACGGGGCTGGAGCCCACACCAGCGCCGACGACGGGGCTGGAGCCCACACCAGCGCCGACGACGGGGCTGGAGCCCACACCAGCGCCGACGACGGGGCTGGAGCCCACACCAGCGTCGACGACGGGGCTGGAGCCCACACCAGCGTCGACGACGGGGCTGGAGCCCACACCAGCGTCGACGACGGGGCTGGAGCCCACACCAGCGTCGACGACTCCTGCGGCTCCCAGGCCGCCTCCGACGACTCCTGCGGCTCCCAGGCCGCCTCCGACGACTCCTGCGGCTCCCAGGCCGCCTCCGACGACTCCTGCGGCTCCCAGGCCGCCTCCGACGACTCCTGCGGCTCCCAGGCCGCCTCCGACGACTCCTGCGGCTCCCAGGCCGCCTCCGACGCCTTCTTCGGCTGCAGCACCCGCATCATCCTCGCCAGCTGCACTCGGGCCTGCTTTGGCTGCAGTCCCCGCACCCTCGTCTGCTGCTTCCAAGCCTGCTGGGATTTCGGTGCTGAGGCGTCGTCCACCACGTCGATCACGGGCGTGGCCTCTGCGAGGTCATCCTCCTCGCCAGACACTCCCTCCTCCATGTCGGCCACGGATGTGGCCGTGCCCGGGTCGTCCGCCTCGCCGGGCACCTCATCCTGCGATGCGGCCACTAATGTGGCCTTTTCGAGGTCGCCCGCCAAAACTTTTTCGGCAGCAGCGTTCCACCCGCCGCCGCCACATGATGTGTCCTCGGTGGATTCGGGGACATGCGATCTGGCGACCCTCCACCGTGGCCTCCCTCCGCCCTCCCTTCGTTTGTGAACTTTCTGGTTTTGGGGAGGGGGTTCAAGTTTTTGTTTGTTTTTTAAGACATCTGGTATCTGTCTTTTGTTGGGGGGGAATACTGTTGCGATCTGCTGCTCAGATCTTCACGTGTTTGTTTTTTCATTCTCAGTCTGACCCGTTTATTTCCTGTTTTTGTCCATCACTATGGTTACACATCAGTCCACCTGTTAGTCTCGCCCCGCACACCTGCTACTAATTTTCACCCTCCTATTTAAGCTCACCTTTTCTGTTTACTCATTCTCGGATCCTAATTTGCCCACGCGCATCAGTGACGACTCTCATCATTCGTATGTATTTTCTCGCTAGCTCTCACGCCAAGCCACTTTATTGTCTAGCTTTCATGCTAAATGTTTTGTTTACTCTTTTGTGTCCTCGTACCAAGTTCTAGTTTTCCTTGTTTTATCCTAGCTTTCACGCTAGCGTCTTTTGTTTACTTTTTCTCTTTACACCAGTATTTTTGTTCATAGACTTTTGTTATTAAATACCCTTTATCCTACCTATGCTGTGTTCTGCTTCGACGCATCCACGGGAAAACCACACCGGCATTACAATGCCGAAGAAGAGTCTTCACAATTATTACTATTATTAATATTACTTTAGTAAAAGGTTAAGGCTGGATAAATAAATAAAGGTGCTCTAAAATACAAACAACATACAAAATAAGTTTAGTTCTAGGAAAAACAATGTTAAAACCATAGGAATGCATGTTTGTCTAAAAGCTCTATAAAGTAGACATTTACCCTTGTTTAAACGTTGTAAATCGAGAAGCTAAGGTTTAATTGAAGCATTTCAATTAAACATATGACACATTAAGTGTGTGTGAATGCAAATTGCCTTGTGAGGAATGGAGGTTTGAATAGACAACTTTAAAGGCTTTCCTAAGGCATATGAATTAATGATCAGGTTGTATGATATCTTTAAAACAGTAAATTAAGAAATACAAATTACATTCCACTTTAAGAAGAATGGATTAAGATTTATAGAATGAAATTGAAGTATTTGAAGTAAAAAAAATAAAAGTTAGAATACTACACAATAACATATTATCTATAGAACAACACCCTTTGGCCCCTGATTCCTTCTTATGACAATCAGCTTTGATGCTGTGGGATAAGGATACGTGTGACAGTACCTCTTTGTTTGGTAATTGAAGACACCATGTCAACGTGATTAAATATGCGTGCGTGTGTGTGTATGTGATGGTGCATGCGTGAGGCTCTGTGTATTCCGCAGAAAGAGCCTAGTTTTTTTTTTTTACAGTAAAATCATGTATATTAAATATTATGTGAAGTTATTTGAAGTTACAGTACATTAAATAATACAGTGTATGTGTTATCTTGTCTGTGAGCAGTGACGTGCAGTTACGGGAGGCAGGTGAGGCATGGAAAGAAAAAAATGTAAAAAGAAAAAAAAATAATTATATTGTTATATGTATCCAGTGATTATACTATAAAGTTAATTTCCATTTAACTTCACCAGTTTTAAATATTTTTTTATTCAAAATCGCTTAATTTTCACATTTGCCGTTCAAATACTGAGAATTACTTGCGGTGAGTCACAGCCAGTTGAGCCTCCCCGTGGATTGCGCAATGACTCGGCTAACTGCTGGCTGCTGTGCAGTGAGAACGTATTGCTATATGAATTATATTATACATTTCCATAGTTTAGTTAGCTGAGGTATATAATGTACAGTGTATTTTGTCAACAACTGTATGTGTGTAACGTATTTATTGTGCTAGGCAACCATAAAACGGCTGCAAAGACGCACAATGTGAGGCTCCTGTTCTCCGGCCTCCTGGTGGTAGAGGGCGCTAGTGATCCCAGGGATCATTCTTGCACTACTCAGCTAGGCCTGGTGACATCTGAAGCCGGTATGTTTAAAAATTGTCGTTTTCCTGCATATCGTAAAAACAACCGTCCAACATTTTACAACTAATTGTAAACTAATAGGTGCCGACCATCAGGGCTGAGTTGCGACGAAAGAGTGTATCGATGTTGAGATATTAAGCCGAGTTGGTAAGGGAATTTGTTTGCTAATAGTAGCTACTAGCCGTCCCCATGTATTTTCTATGTGCGGTTAGCATTGGGTTTTAATCCTGTTTCCTCCAATGTTTCTGTTCCGATTGAATTTATATTTATGTCGAGTCTTTATTTTGGGTACTTAAATATGGTGACTGAGTATTGTGGCGTTTTAAGGCCATCTGCATTTTTTATGCTACAGTAAAGACAATAAATGAACACTGCCGCTGGAGCTCGGTTACATCTGTCATAGTGACAACACTGTGTTACACCTGTCATAGTGACAACACTGTGTTACACCTGTCATAGTGACACTGTGTTACACCTGTTATAGTGACAACACTGTGTCACACCTGTCATAGTGACACTGTGTTACACCTGTCATAGTGACAACACTGTGTTACACCTGTCATAGTGACACTGTGTTACACCTGTCACAGTGACAACACTGTGTTACACCTGTCATAGTGACAACACTGTGTTACACTTGTCATAGTGACAACACTGTGTTACACTTGTCATAGAGACACCACTGTGTTACACCTGTCATAGTGACAACACTGTGTTACACGGGTCATAGTGACACTGTGTTACACCTGTCATAGTGACAACACTGTGTCACACCTGTCATAGTGACAACACTGTGTTACACCTGTCATAGTGACACTGTGTTACACCTGTCACAGTGACAACACTGTGTTACACCTGTCATAGTGACAACACTGTGTTACACCTGTCATAGTGACAACACTGTGTTACACCTGTCATAGTGACAACACTGTGTTACCCCTGTCATAGTGACACTGTGTTACACCTGTCATAGTGACAACACTGTGTTACACCTGTCATAGTGACACTGTGTTACACCTGTCACAGTGACAACACTGTGTTACACCTGTCATAGTGACAACGCTGTGTTACACCTGTCATAGTGACAACACTGTGTTACACTTGTCATAGAGACAACACTGTGTTACACCTGTCATAGTGACAACACTGTGTTACACGTGTCATAGTGACACTGTGTTACACCTGTCATAGTGACAACACTGTGTCACACCTGTCATAGTGACACTGTGTTACACCTGTCATAGTGACAACACTGTGTTACACCTGTCATAGTGACACTGTGTTACACCTGTCACAGTGACAACACTGTGTTACACCTGTCATAGTGACAACACTGTGTTACACTTGTCACAGTGACAACACTGTGTTACACCTGTCATAGTGACAACACTGTGTTACACCTGTCATAGTGACACTGTGTTACACCTGTCATAGTGACAACACTGTGTTACACCTGTCATAGTGACACTGTGTTACACCTGTCACAGTGACAACACTGTGTTACACCTGTCATAGTGACAACGCTGTGTTACACCTGTCATAGTGACAACACTGTGTTACACCTGTCATAGTGACAACACTGTGTTACACCTGTCATAGTGACAACACTGTGTTACACCTGTCATAGTGACAACGCTGTGTTACACCTGTCATAGTGACAACGCTGTGTTACACCTGTCATAGTGACAAAGCTGTGTTACACCTGTCATAGTGACAACGCTGTGTTACACCTGTCATAGTGACAGCGCTGTGTTACACCTGTCATAGTGACAGCGCTGTGTTACACCTGTCATAGTGACAACGCTGTGTTACATCTGTCATAGTGACAACGCTGTGCACTGTCGTGTTTGTTATTTTGTACATACATGTGATTATTTAATATTGTTAATGTCGTGTTTGTTATTTTGTACATACATGTGATTATTTAATATTGTTAATATTAGTTATTATCGCTAATAATGATAATAATAAGTGTAATTTATTTATACTATACTATACTAGCTAAAGTACCTGCTACATTAAGTTAAAGTACCAATGATTGTCACACACACACTAGGTGTGGCGAAATTTGTCCTCTGCATTTGACCCATCCCCTTGTTCACCCCCTGGGAGGTGAGGGGAGCAGTGAGCAGCAGCGACCGGGAATCATTTTTGGTGATTTAACCCCCAATTCCAACCCTTGATGCTGAGTGCCAAGCAGGGAAGAATGCTGGTATCAGCTTTTAAACATAACCCGGTAACTGCTGCCAATCAAATAAGATACTCTATAGGGTTCATATGTTTATAAATCTGACTGTGATGAAGTCAGTGCCTCACTAGCCATGAACCTCACCGCACGTCACTGTCTGAGAGGATAGGAAATAAAAAATCCTGTAAAATAGTAATTAAGCTAATTATTTAAGTTATTAAGCGTAAAGCTAAATATTTTTTATAAAATAAGAAAATGGTTATGTAAACTAATGTTCAATTAAAGCACATTAAATAATACATCCTAAAGGCTTAAAATATAGGGTATGTGTATTATGATGGGACAATAACTCAACTCTGTTACTGAAACTGTTACAAAATAGCCTTTATTCATACAAAGTGGTTAGAGCTACCTTAAAAAAGGCTTTATAAAAGAGGCCTGTGTCTTTGCCATAGATCAAAATATATAAGGTATGTGTGACTTGGTAAAAAATATTAACTACAACCAAGATGGCGGATTAAACAGTTAAAACTACAAAATCAAAATGGCGGTCAAATATGACGTACGTATACTTCCTATTTCCGGTTTATGCTACGCTCACTTGCGGGGTCATAAATCAATCCCCGTTAGTACCCTTTGCAGATTTTGTAGTTCCTGGGGTCATAAATCCCCACTCACAGGGTCATAAAGTGTGTACAATTTTGAGGACAAAAGTTAATTGATTCAATTTTGGAATAATGCTGTAACATAACAAAAAGTGGTAAAAGTGAAGCGCTGGTAATCCCCATGCAATCACATTAGCTCCGGTGGCGCACATCGTTAGTGCTCATCTCAAAAGGGGATGGTAATGGGGTAATGGCATTTTATCCTTGTAAAAATGTAGGAGTGGGAATCATTAAAAGTTGATGTTTAACTCTGTGGGGCATACATAAATGAAATGAATAGCAATAGAGTAGCACAAGAACGAAATGTCCAAAAGGAGTTCGGCGTGCATAAAAATATTTAGATTCATCTCCTATTTCTATTTCCATCTCTCAATCAACTCTAGACCTAAATACAAATAGCTTACCCTTTGAATGCCCATTTAAATATTTGTTTTATTTAAAAAACATTTTTTTTTTTAAAGGGCTGAGGTACTTGGGTAAAGAGCAGTACTAAATATACATACCATTTGTGATTCTGATTAAAAAAACACATTTTGATAGATTGTTTTCGTTTTTTGCTCTGTCAAATTCCAAACCTAACATCGGTTTAGTATCAAAGGAAATATTAGTCTCCCTTGACTACAGTAGCGACAATGTTTTTCTGTATAGTTTTACAAAATATAATCATGCTTTTTTTTTTTAATTTCAGGGTTTAATTTAGAAGAAAAAGAGTACAGTTTTACATTTTTATTGTTTGGAATTAAGTGGGATACATTTGGTGTTTCTCACAGGACTTTGACACTGGTGTCGTCCGGTCAGATGGGGGTGATTTGTAATGGCGTGATGACGTAACAAAACAAATGATTAGGACAACATACTTTGTTCTGTCATGTTTTTTGTAGCAGGTGTGTTTTTATTGTCCTTCAGCTACCCTATTGAGCAAAAATATCAATCAATCTATATATGAAAGAATCTGAAATAAAAATTTCAAAATATAAAATATAAGAAACCTATTAGAGAAAAATTATTCCATTCCAAATAACTTAACTGAAGTTATGGGCAAAAATAGACCAAAAATGTACCTGAATGGATGAAAATATTGTCAAAAAACTCTGAAGGGTTTCATGTTAAAATCGATGTTTTCCACAAAAAATAAATATAGAACACATTTTACTTTTCAGTTAATCAGTTTCAGCACAAAACTTGCATCAAATTAAATTCAGGTTTAATTAAAACATTAAAAAAAATTTTTTTTACATAAGTCTCAAAAAATTATTGGTGATCTCCAAATATAAAGGGGAACATTATCACCAGACCTATGTAAGCGTCAATATATACCTTGATGGTGCAGAAAAAAGACCATCTATTTTTTTAACCGATTTCCGAACTCTAAATGGGTGAATTTTGGCGATGTAAACGCCTTTCTGTTTATCGCGCTGGAAGCGATGACGTCAGAATGTGACGTCGCCGAGGTAACACACCCACCATTTTCATTTTCAACACATTACAAACACCGGGTCTCAGCTCTGTTATTTTCCGTTTTTTTTACTATTTTTTAGAACCTTGGAGACATCGTGCCTCGACGGTGTGTTGTCGGAGGGTGTAACAACACTAACAGGGAAGGATTGAAGTTGCACCACTCGCCTGAAGATGCGAAAGTGTCTGCCGCCAGACCCCCATTAAATGTGCCAGAGTGTCTCCACATTTGACCGGCGATGCTAAGGCAGACATGGCACAGAGATGTATGGATAACCTGCAGATGCATTTGCAACGATAGTCAACGAAATCACAAAGGTGAGTTTTGTTGATGTTGACTGCCAGCTAATCGATGCTAACATGCTACGCTAATCGATGCTAACATGCTATTTACCGGCGGTGCTAAGGCAGACATGGCACAGAGATGTATGGATAACCTGCAAATGCATTTGCAACGATAGTCAACGAAATCACAAAGGTGAGTTTTGTTGATGTTGACTGCCAGCTAATCGATGCTAAAATGCTACGCTAATCGATGCTAACATGCTATTTACCGGCGGTGCTAAAGCAGACATGGAACAGAGATGTATGGATAACCTGTAGATGCATTTTACGTTTCCTTCCACCCACATTTAATGCGAAAAAAACACTTACCAATCGACGGATTTAAGTTGCTCCAGTGTCAAAAGATGCGAAAGTCCTGATCATTTGGTCTGCACATTTTACCGGCGATGCTAACGCAGCTATTCGGCCATGCTATGGCTATGAATAGTGTCAATAGCTATTCGCTCAATAACTTCAGTTTCTTCTTCAATATTTTCATACTCCAACCATCTGTTTCAATACATGCGTAATCTGTTGAATCGCTTAAGTCGCTGAAATCCGAGTTTGAATCCGAGCTAATGTGCTGTGGTATTCCCATTGTTTGTTTACATTGGCAGCACTGTGTGACGTCACAGGGAGATGGCGAGTGTCTTCGCAGAGAGCCGAAAATAAGGCACTTTAAAGCTTTATTTAGGGATATTCCGAGACCGGTAACATTTTGAAAAAAACTTCAAAAAATACAACAAGCCACTGGGAACTGATTTTTATTGTTTTTAACCCTTTTGAAATTGTGATCATGTTCCCCTTTAATATTGCTAAAGATCCAAATTTAGCCTGAGCAGCTAAAGTTGTGAACAGAAAGTTGTGAGTGCCAGCACGTTGATAAAAAAGTTGGAAAACACTTTATAATTAAAGAAAGACCTTGTAGCAAAGCACACACTGTAAGTGATGTCCGTTTAAAGGGGAACTGCACTTTTATTCTTATTTTATTTATCATTCACAATCCTTATGGGAGGCAGTAACAACATTGTCTTTTTTTAGGATCCTAAAGCTGATATAAAAAAAAAACGCTTGCAAAATGCAGATAATGAAAGTCACAGATGTAGCATTCAAAGCCTTTTAAAACAACTTCAAAACCATTCATCAACGTGTTGTATCATACTGCAAATCTATATACAGGACTGACAGCTGAAAGACACCAGACACAATAATGCAAATGAGCTAAAGGCCGCTATTGAAGCATCCTGGGCATCCATAACACCTCAGCAATGCCACAGGCTGATTGCCTCCATGCCATGCCGCATTGATGCAGTAATCCGTGCAAAAGGATTCCCAACCAAGTACTGAGTGCATTAATTCACATTCTTAAATGATTGATTTTGTTTTGCTGTTATAAATCTTTTCTTTTTTTTTGGTCTGAGGAAATATTAAACATTTTTGAGATAGGATTTTTGAGTTCTTAAGCTGTATGCCATAATCAGCAATAATAAAATAGTAAAAGGTTTGCAATATTTTAGTTGATGTGTAATGAATCCAGAATATGATATTTTCATTTTTTAGTTGCATTACAGAAAATAAAGGAGTTTATCACAATATTCAAATTTTCTGAGACAGTCCTGTATAATTTCGTAACAGACACATTCATAACAAAATGTAATATGTACAATATTTACTGCATTTTGGTAATTTGATGAATTACCGGAAATTCTTTCCTCAGTGCATTTATTTCTGTTTCCATAGCAGCGCACATCCGACTTCTGGCAAAAAAGGTGGGTTCCTACTTCCGAGAACAAACGCGAGTGTGTTGTAATCATGGCAGACGTGGTAACAGACAACGAAGACGACTACTTTTGGACAATGAGGATTTAGAACCTTATATTTTTTAACCTGAATATACGGAGGATGAACTGCTTTATATAGAAGCAAGCATGAAGGAAGAGTTAAAAGTTGGAGCAGACGGAAGCAGAGAGAGTGGGGTTGGCGTGCCGGTGTTAATGTAGAATTTGGGGCAAGTATTGCGGACATAAATGGCGTGCTTACCCAAAGTCAGCTGAACCATACAGACAAGTCTCCATGGAAGTAAAGTGAAGTGAAGTGAATTATATTCATATAGCGCTTTTTCCTCAAGTATTGCTTGTAAAACTATATTTATCCTCTAGAATAGAGGTCTTCAACGAAAGGTATTGACGCCCAGGGGTCCGCAGAGGTATTGCAGAGGGTCTGTAAAACTTTTGGTAGATTTTCTAAAATCCATTTAGCTTTTCTACAAATGTAAATGTCTCTAAATACGGAGACAAGACTCTGTATGGTAGTTTAACATGACTAAATTGGCCCCACTATGGACTGGACTCTCACAATATTAACTGTACCCACTCGGCATCCTTTGCTTCAGGTGGGGATACCCACATCTGCGGTCCCTTCCAAAGTTTCTTTTGTTTCCATTGGGTTGAGTTGTTTCTTACCCTGGTGTGGGATCTGAGCAGAGGATGTCGTTCGGGCTTGTGCAACCCTTTGAGACATTTGTGATTAAGGGCTGGATAAGTAAACTTTGATTGATTGATGTAAATAATAACATATGCCATGAATAAATAATTACATAAATTATTACATTTATGATACCATTAAAGACAGCTAGCGATTAGCACTCTAGCTGTCAGTTAGAGTTTAACACGCCTATTGGCAGGTAGCAATTATCACATTAGTTGTCAGCTAACAATTAACACCCAAGTTGTAAGCTAGCAATTTGCATGCTAGTTGTTGAATAGCAAATCGCGTGTTTGTTGCCAGCTAGCGATTAGCATGGTAGTTGTCAGCTAGAAATTAGTGCCCTTTTTGCTGGCTTGCGATCAGTTCTCTAGTTGACAGCTAATGATTAGCCGGTTCGTTGCCTTCTGGTGATTAGCACTTTGTTTGCCAGCTAACGATTAGTGTTTTAGTTGTCAGCTAGCGTTTAATGCCATAACTGTCAGGTAGCAATTTGCACGTTAGTTGCTAGCTAGCGATTGGCGTGCAAGTTGTCAGCTAGCGATCAACGTGCTTGTTGCCAGCCAGTGATTTGTGCACCAGTTTCCAGCTATCGATTATCGCCCCAGTTGTCAGTTAGCAATTAGTATTTTGATTGGCACATTAGTTGCCAGATAGCAATTAGCGCGCTAGTTTTCAGATAGCGATTAACACTGTAGTTGCCAGCAAATGATCAGCGTGCTAGTTGTCAGCTAGCGATTAGCACTCTTGTTGCCAACAACCGATCAGCATACTAGTTTGTGGGCAGCCAGTGAATAATGCGTTACTTGCCAGTTAGTGGTTAGTGCGGTAGTTGACAGCTAGTGATTAACATGCCAGTTGCCAGCTAGTACTACAATGATACGTAATATAATCATACTTTTATACAAGATATTTAAGTAGGGCGTCCCTGCTCCTTATCTCCATCGGTTTTGGGGTCCTTGGCCTTGAAAACATTGAAGACCCCTGTTCTAGAAAATATTTTTTTTGTTTCTGGTAATATTTTGTACATTATTTACATTTATAATATAATATTTGTAATGGAAAATATGTATCTGTCTTCATCTGAGTTTTTGAAATGGATTACTTACACAAACCTAGGAACCACTGCATTCTATAAACAAGTGGAATCAATGCCACTCTGTCCACACAACCACTGCTGGGGCATTTGCAGCCTGCACCATGCGATAATAGCAGGAGACTTCTCACATTACTTAAGACGAGAACAGATCGTCTTGGAAGGCTTTGGATCTATTGAAACCTGTTTGTTGAAACCCAATCCCACTATGCATGCTTGTTGCGCAGATCCACTTTTGCGGAATGATTTAAGCAGCTGCTTGGTTCCCTCGTCAGTCTAGCGGCACCATTTTTTTATGCAAATGTTAAAGAGGCATCATTTTCAAATATTTATTTTGCATGGCCTTGTTGGCCCCGAGTCCCTTTGGTCTTAAAGTGTTGCTGCATTTACAGCCAATACATACAGTAATGACACAAGTCATAGCAACAACATGCATCTTGGACCACAACTTGACCCATAACATTCCATTTCCCGGTGATGGATCACTTTGCTGGTCTCGTCACTCATGACTTTGACTTCATACATCATTCCTCTGCTGGCATCTTGTTACTCTGACAGCGTGTTCACAACATGCTAAATGCCCTGTGTACATGATTTTCATTCACTCATTTGGCATGCAATGAAGTACTTCTAATCAACCATATGGGTATGGTTATTTTATCAAACACGCATACATTTACAACATGATACATCACCATTTTCAGTTTCTCTTTTCAACATGTTTGAAAAGGAGTGGGAAGAAGCAGAGCTCACTTAATCTTACCCCTTTTCCAACACTTTTGGTCACATCCTGTTCTCAATTTTTTCACAATATACTCCATACATAATAACATTATTAAATAGATAAATAAATAATAAATGGTGACGTAAGTTGTATTTCATATGGTTGGATTATCTGTAAGTTCAGAATGTTTATGGTCCGTGTACCTTTTGTTCATTCTATTTCCAATTCTGAAACCCAAATCAAAAAATAAAATTAGTGCCGTTTTTTCGATTATTATTTTATATGTCAGATTTTAAAACAAACAAAAAAGGGTTGATTGTCATTAAAATATTGCCATAAAATTGGATTTTTTGCTGTTTTGCTTTTATGGATTTGAATTTTTTACAGATAGCGCAAAAAAATGTGCAAACATTTGTTGTTTTCTGTGTGATGACAAATTGAACCGGAAGCAGTATTTTAACTTTTCCTGTGCGTTTAACATGTTTTTAGCATTACAGTAACATCTTTGTTCAGCAGGAGGCCTATTGAGTCCTGTATATAAAAAAGTTTCATCAAACAGGTGTCTAACTTTTGTTTCAAAAATTAAGATAGAAAATAAGGTCCAATTTATATATAGAACTCCTGCCGAACAAAGATGTTACCGTTATGCTAAAAAGTGTAATGCCTGTGAATCTGCTTTTATGTTTGATCATGTTTTGTTTTGTTTTCTGGACTTTGGTTCCGTTTTGCACTTCCTGGTTTGCTTTTGTTACCATGTCAACCCATTAGTTTCCACCTGGTCCCTCTAGTCACACCCCGATTCTCAGCCCCTCACACCTGTTACTAATTACCACAGCCAGTATTTAAGGATTTTACTTTCCTTCCATCAGTCTGGGAACTTTGCGTTTGCTTGCCTTCATGCACCCACGATTACCTGCTACGCACCTTGCTATCCATGCCCCTTGTTTCGGTCACAGTAAGTGTTTTTGTTTTAGTTTTTTCATAGTTCTGCCACAGTGCAAGTTTAAGTTTATAATTCATTGTCTTTCATGCCATCGAGCAGGCGTTTTGTTTTCCTGTTTGTATTTTAGTAGCCAAGTTTTGTACCTCCTTGTGAGCGCCCTTAGTTTGTTTATTTTTTATTATAGTGTTTAAATAAAAAAATATGTACTTACACTCTCGTCTGGCTCGTGCCAATCATCCTTTGCCTGGAAGAAGCAAAACCAACCCAAGTCTATGTGTGACAAAAAAATGCTAAATGCAAAGGAAAAGCTAAAATACTGCTTCCGGTTCAATTTGTCATCACAGATAACCATACCTTTTTGCATATTTTTTTTTACATTTTTGTGTTTATCTGGGGGGGAAAAATCCAGAAAAAAAACCAGCACCAAATCCAATTTTATGGCAATATTTCAATGAAAATCAACACCTTATTGTTTGTTTTAAAACCTGCCATGTATAATAAAAATTGAAAAACGGCCCTAATTTCTTTTTTTGATTTGCGTTTTAGAATTGGAAATAGAATGAACGGAGGGTACACGGACCGTTTATCATGTTTTTTTGTCTTTGTACTTTGTAAACACTTCAAGTTTGAAGCGTTTCTTAAATTGGATCATATTAGCACATTGTTTGATTTCTTTACTTAATCCTGATATACTAAAGGTCTTAAGGTGAACTGCACAATTTGGCCTATCGTTCACAATACTTATGAAAGACAAGAAGACAAATGTTTTTAGTTTTTTGGACTTTGTAACTTATACAAATCGGCTTGTGCTAGGTGGCTATCAATTCAGCAATTCTACCTCTTAATCACTTTACAAATGCATTCAAAAACCACCAACAATACTTTATTTACATTCCGTAACCTGTACAATAACCAAATTGTAGCGACATTGTTATTTTAAGAGCGAACATTGAGGAACTCTTTTTCTATCGTAGTAACACATCGGCGTGCTACGGTATTAGCTGTAAAAGCTAACAACGGAAAGAGATAAGCTAACTTGTACTTCAGCATAAAACACGTTAGAGTTTATAATGCACAACACAATTCGATAGGACACCAATCTGTACTGACTGAAAAACATGAACAATCATATAACAGTTTTTGTAAAGTATTAGCCCACATTTCATGTTTTGTTTGTACACAGCTAGTTCAACAACATACACAGCTAAAGTTGTGAGTGCCTGTACTTTGATAAAGAATTCGAGAAAGACTTTTAAAATAAAGAAATAACTCCTAGCGAAGTATAAAAGTTTAAAGGGAAACTGCGCTTTTTTGGTAAATTTTACCTATCATTCACAATCCTTATGAGAGGCAGTAACACACACACGTCTTTTTTTTAGGATCCTAAAGATGATCAAAACGCTTGCAAAATCAGATAATGGGAGTCACCGTTGTAGACTTCAAAGCCTTTTAAAATATTTTCAAAACCCTCCATCAACCTTTTATATACTCGTTGCAAGTCTAATGTAGTAACAGATTCATTCATAACAAAATAACTTACAATTACACAAACCAAATGAACAAAAGACAAACAAAATAGCAATTACACAAACTACATAACAAAAAAATTAAACAACTAACGACTAAACAAACCAAATCAACAAAAAACCGAACAATTTAAGATTACATGAAGCAAATTACCAAGATACAAAACAACTTACAATTACAGAAACTAAATTATGAAACAAAAAAAAAAAATACTTACAATTTCAGGGAACATAAACAAAAGACAAAACAACTTCGAAATAAACTTAAACTACGCAACTCAACTTACAATTACACAAACCACAGCCAAGTCAAAAAGTAATTTCGCACAAGTTTTTTTGTACAGATTGTTTTGTCTTTTGTGAATTTGGTTTGTGCAATTACAAGTTGTTTTGTTATTTGTTAATCCATTTTCTGTCATTGTAATTAGTTTCATGAAGTGTTTGGCACTTCCAGGCCACCATACATTTAAGACCAATATCGGGACAAACCTGCTTGTGTTGCAAAACCTTTTAGACACTAACAAACATGTTGCCCTCTTTAAGTATATGATACTAATTTTATACTGCTACACATGCTGCACATTGACTACTCTGAGGTGTGTTTCATTGAATGTGTTCCCCTTAAAGGGGAACATAATCACAATTTCAAAAGGGTTAAAAACAATAAAAATCAGTTCCCAGTGGCTTGTTTTATTTTTCAAAGTTTTTTTCAAAATTTTACACCTCCCGGAATATCCCTAAAAAAACTTTAAAGTTCTTGATTTTCGCTATTTGCGATGCGACTATCCATTTCCCTGTGACGTCATACAGTGCTGCCAATACAAACAACATGGTGGTTACCACAGTAAGATATAGCGACATTAGCTCGGATTCAGACTCGGATTTCAGCGGCTTAAGCGATTCAACAGATTACACATGTATTGAAACAGATGGTCGGAGTATGGAGGCAGATAGCGAAAACGAAATTGAAGAAGAAGTTTGTGCAGCCCTTTGAGACACTAGTGATTTAGGGCTCTATAAATAAACATTGATTGATTGATTGAAGAAACTGAAGCTATTGAGCGAATAGCTATTGACGCTATTCGGCCATAGCATGGCTGTACCTAATGAAGTGGCCCATAGCATGGCTGCCTTTTTATCATCTCCGGTAAAATGTGCGGACCAAACGATCAGGACTTTCGCATCTTGTGACACTGGAGCAACTTAAATCAGGCGATTGGTAAGTGTTTGTTTCGCATTAAATGTGGGTATCTAGTTTCAAATGTACATACAGCTAGCGTAAAAAGCATGTTAGCATCGATTAGCGTAGCATGTTAGCATCGATTAGCTGGCAGTCATGCTGCGACCAAATATGTCTGATTAGCACATAAGTCAACAACATCAACAAAACTCACCTTTGTGATTTCGTTGCCTTAATCGTTGCAAATGCATCTGCAGGTTATCCATACATCTCTGTGCCATGTCTGTCGTAGCATCGCCGGTAAAATGTGCAGACACTCTGGCACATTCAATGGGGGTCTGGCGGCAGATTTCTTGCCGGTGGTGCAACTTGAATCCCTCCCTGTTAGTGTTTTTACACCCTCCGACAACACACCGACGAGGCATGATGTCTCCAAGGTTCCAAAAAATAGTCGAAAAAACGGAAAATAACAGAGCTGAGACCCGGTGTTTGTAATGTGAAAATAAAAATGGCGGGTGTGTTACCTCGGTGACGTCACGTTCTGACGTCATCGCTACAAGACCGATGAACAGAAAGGCGTTTAATTTGCCGAAATTCACCCATTTACAGTTCGGAAATCGGTTAAAAAAATACATGGTCTTTTTTCTGCAACATGAAGGTATATATTGACGCTTGCATAGGTTTGGTGATAATGTTCTCCTTTAAGAAGGAGATAAAAACATATTGTCAGAAATAATTAAACCTGCTGTACCTCGATGAGCGCTTGCAGGTTCTCCGGACCGACACAAGTGAAGTTGGTCAGGAAGTCTCGACATGTTCCCTGCAGCTGCATGTGCTTGCCTTCTTCTCGCTGCGCCTCCAAGGCCCGGAACACCACGGCGCCCAGCACCAGGTACAAAAGCACCCCCGTGAGGATGGCCAGCAGTGTGGAGCAGCGCATGGCCGCACCTCCGCTCACTTCAAATGCGGGCGCTTGTTTTGTTCTGCCGGGGTCCACGCTGTCGTGGCCTTGATCCCAGCTGCTGCAGCAGAAACATGCCCACACACGCGTCACACAACACAGGGCACCAAATGGGCCACACCGCAGTGCTGACATACAGCGGATGCAACACCATCAGGAAAGTGGCACTGTCAACAATCACATGCAAACAAGCGCAGATGTTGTTTCAGCTGCACAAACCTGTTGTAGCGACCACGCGTTCGCCTCTTCCAGTCTTTCTTATCACCAGGTTTGAGGATGGAGTCCCTGGATCCGTAACCGCTGGGAAGCCCATCCACATCACAGTCTGGAGGAGGTGACACTACAGACAGGCAGGGATGCATCAGGGAGATGTATATATGTATCTATATATATATGTATATATATACATATATATATATAGCTATATATCTATATATCTATATATATATATGTATATATATACATATATATATATATATATATATGTATATATGTGTATATATATATATATATGTATGTGTATATATGTACATTAGGGCTACGAATCTTTGGGTGTCCCACGATTCAATTCAATATCGATTCTTGGTGTCCCGATTTTATAATATATTGGTTTTTTCGATTCAACACAATTCTCGATTCAAAAACAATATTCTTTCAATTCAAAACGATTCTGTATTCATTAAATACATATGATTTCAGCAGGATCCACCCCTGTCTGCTGATATGCTAGCAGAGTAGTAGATTTTAAAAAAAAAAGCTTTTATAATTATAAAGGACAATGTTTTATCAACTGATTGCAATAATGTACATTTGTTTTAACTATTAAACGAACCAAAAATATGACTTATTTTATCTTTGTGAAAACATTGGACACAGTGTGTTGTCCAGCTTATGAGATGCGATGCAAGTGTAAGCCACTGTGACACTATTTTTCTTTTTTCTTTTTTTTTTTATAAATGTCTAATGATAATGTCAATGAGGGATTTTTAATCACTGCTATACTGAAATCATAACTAATATTGATACTGTTGTTGATAATATTAATTTTTGTTTCACTACTTTTGGTTTGTTCTGTGTCGTGTTTGTCTCTTCTCAATTGCTCTGTTTATTGCATTTCTGAGTGTTGCTGGGTCAGGTTTGGTTTTGGAATTGGATTGCATTGTTATGGTATTGCTGTGTAGTGGTTTGTTGGATTGATAAAAAAACAATTTGAAAAATCGATTTAAAAAAAATGAGAATTGAATCTGAATCGCACAACGTATTCGAATCGATTTTTTCCCACACCCCTAATGTACATATATGTATATATGTGTATATATGTATATAAGTGTGCATATATATGTATGTATGTATGTATGTATGAATGTATATGTATGTGTGTGTGTGAATATATATATATATATATATATATATACACATATATATATATATATACATCCATCCATCCATTTTCTACCGCTTATTCCCTTTTGGGGTCGCGGGGGGCGCTGGCGCCTATCTCAGCTACAATCGAGCGGAAGGCGGGGTACACCCTGGACAAGTCGCCCCTTCATCGCAGGGCCAACACAGATAGACAACATTCACACTCACATTCACACACTAGGGCCAATTTAGTGTTGCCAATCAACCTATCATATATATATATACATATGTATACATATCCATACATACATACATATATAAAGACCTTTTTAAAGCTAAAACGTTAACCAAAAGTGAATTGTTTTCATTGTTATGAGCAACCTTAATTAACATTGCAAAAAGCACAAGAAGTTAAAGTATTTGCAGGGGGAATCCATGGCTGTCAGTGTGTAAGAAGCCATGAACTTCACCGCATGTCACTGATTTTACAATGCATAAATGTGAAATGTTGGAAACTTACAGTGGGATCCAAAATGAATGCAGACAATAGTATGTAGTAAAGATCGAACAATTATCGGCTTGGATGATTTTTGGCACTTATTGGTATTGGCTTTTTTTTATTTTTATTTTTTATCAGTATCTGTCTTTATTTCTTTCTTTTTTTTTTACAACTACAACATAATTACATTAACAGATGCAGTATATACACGTATTATATCAGTATTTAGTATTTTTAAAAATAATTAGTCAAGTAGATAGTTATAAATATTGATTGCTCAAGCACCAGCCCCTTTGCTCTGCTGGTGAAGAGTTGCCTTTTTTTATCACTGCAGTGCTTAGAAAACTGCCCAGCCCCACCCTCACTTTCTCTTCCTCCTGCAATGTTGGTTGCTTGACATACTACATGTACAGATTGATCTCCTCTGCTTAGCTTTCAAAATATTATTTTCCCCCCCCAAGAAATCCAGGTTTGGTCCTTCTTTCCCTTGCTTCGCTACTGCAACAAACAATCCTCCGTCCACAGCACTTGGAGTGTGGGCTCAGAGCGCAGCGAGTGTAACGTTATGTGATTCAATCAAATAACGCGACAGAGGTGGATGGACATTAAGATGACAGAAAAGATATCCCTGCCAAAAATCCAAATTCTGTGTAAATATACGTATAAATAAGGAACTTATTATAGAAGAAAAGTTTATACTTTCTGTAACATCCAGGAAGAAATGATGTAAGACAGCTTGAATAATGTCTCAACTGTGAGATATGTGAAGGAGCCTATAATTCCATCCATCCATCCATTTTCTACCGCTTATTCCCTTTGGGGTCACGGGGGGCGCTGGTGCCTATCTCAGCTACAATCGGGCGGAAGGCGGTTTACAGCCTGGACAAGTCGCACCTCATCACAGGGACAACACAGATAGACAGACAAGATTGGAGCGTAGAATTGATTTTATTTAAATTTTTCGCAATATTTCAGTGTTCCTCACAAAGAAAAACTTCACAATGTATTAAATCCATGAACTCCTACAACATTATATAAAACTGAGTATATGGCGAGTTATTGATCTGATAGCTCAGTTACAGCTCATGTTATTCTATTCTGTGTTATATGTCCTTTATGTTGCACGATTGCACCAAGAAAAATTCCTAGTTTGTGAACCTGTTCTCAAACAATTGCAAATGTTTACCAATTTTCCCAGTAGATTCCCAATATTTTGGAATGCAAATGTTGATGCTCCTCTGACTGAAACATTATGTGGCTAAGGGTCCAACGTTTACTCAAAAATAATGTTATGAAAAACATACTAAAAGCCTTGTCCAACTGTTTACTAACGCATCCCATTCATGTTTAAATAACTTTTACTGCAAATGAATATCAGATGCAAATATCACTTACCGGCCTCCTTGACCACTAATAATCGGTGTCGGCCCTGAAAAAAACATACTGGCCATCTCTAGTATGAAGCATTAGAGTCCTTCTAAAAAACAACAGTCACAAGAAATGCAAAGTAAATATTAAAACATTTAATTTATTTTAATTTAATTTAATTTAATTCAATTTAATTTAATTTAATTGTACTGAGATAGGTGCAGCAGCCCCCGTGACCCCACAAGGGACAAGCGGTAAAAAATGGATGGATGTATTTATTTTAATTGTATTGTATTTAATTAATATAATTAAATTAAATAACATTTAATTGTATGTAATTGTATTTTATCATATTTATTTCATTTATTTTTTAATTTTATGAAAAACAGCAGCAAATTTGTGTATTTCGTGTTTGGCAAAAAAGGAACTAATTTCGCATAGGATCTAGCTGTGAATCCATAAATACATATGTAAACAAAACTATATTTTTATTCCAATGCATGCATGGGTTGAAATATATTTGAATGCTTCTTTATAGACGTCATAGTTTATCACCAGATATCAATTTGAAAGTGAACACATTATACAACCACTGATCCACCACACACACACACACACACACACACACACACACACACACACACACACACACACACACACGTAACATTGTTGCAAATGAATGCTGTCTCTATAACACAGTGAGATTTAACACCTCTCCACAAAGGAATATATTTATGTGTGCCAATAGCACTGCAGATAATGCTGATGCAGCTTCATTGAAGCATGGTCGTAGTAAAAATGTCTCGGGCGTGGAGGTCCAAGAGTACAATAATGTGCACTTACCTTCAAAAAAATGAAAAATAATTTAAGAAAGCGGAGTTGCAGTCGCCTCGTGCAGTGTGCAGTGTTGAGTTCAGGCAGTCACATATGGGGAGTGTGCCTCAGCAGACAGTGTGTGTGTATGTGTGTGTGTGTGTATGTGTGCATTGTGAGCAAGGGGAGGTTGTTGCTGAACCCACAAGAGGGGAGAAAATACTCAAGAAAGCTGACTTGATGAAGGAAACGACGGTGGTCTTTGCATGGTTATGGATGGAGTATTTAGGTGGGGTCGATGCAGGGATTCATTGAGGTCTGATGGTTACCGACTGGGGAGAAAACTCAATAAGCCCACACTCTGCTTGACACGAGTAATGCAGATCCCCTCCTGCGTGCGTGCGTGTGTGTGTGTGTGTGTGTGTGTGTGTGTGTGTGTGCGTGTGTGTGTGTGTGTGTGTGTGTATGTGTGTGTGTGTGTGTGTGTAGACAGTCACTGGTGCTGTATTGTCCACTTCTGTTAGTCGGTCGGGATTAAGTTTAAATTAGTACTAAAACCCAAATTCTGATCATTAGCCCAAAAAAATGAACGATCTTATTGCATAGTTGAGTGTGGTTTATTTTCTTACATACTGTATGAGCGACAATCTCGCAACTTTGCCACTTGTTGCCAGGCAGACTTCACCATAAACCAGCGGAAAAAAATACACGTCATATCTCAATTTTCGTCTGTCATATACAGTTAAAAAAAAACGGAAGCAATTTTTTACATAAGAAGTAGGAATAAATGCTGCCACTATGCGACATTATACGCAAATACGGAGTTGGCTTTCACTGTTATGCTGATGACACCCAACTCTACATGCCCCTAAAGCTGACCAACATGCCGGATTGTAGTCAGCTGGAGGCATGTCCTAATGACATCAAACAATGGATTACCGCCAAATTTTTGCAACTCAACGCCAAAAAAACAAAAATGCCGATTATCGGTCCTGCGAAATATTGGCACTTATTTGATAAAACCACTTTAACATTTGACAACCAAACAATTAAACAAGGCGACTCGGTAAAGAATCTGGGTATTATCTTCGACCCAACTCTCTCCTTTGAACCACACATTAAAAGCGTTACTAAAACGGCCTTCTTTCATCTCCGTATTATCGCTAAAATTCGCTCCATTCTGTCCATTAACGACGCCGAGATCATTATCCATGCTTTTGTTACGTCTCGTCTCGATTACTGTAACGTATTATTTTCGGGTCTCCCCATGTCTAGCATTAAACGATTACAGTTGGTACAAAATGTGGCTGCTAGACTTTTGACAAGAACAAGAAAGTTTGATCATATTACGCCTGTACTGGCTCACCTGCACTGGCTCCCTGTGCACTTAAGATGTGACTTTAAGGTTTTACTACTTACGTATAAAATACTACACGGTCTAGCTCCAGTCTGTCTTGCTGATTGTATTGTACCATATGTCCCGGCAAGAATTCTGCGTTCAAAGGACTCCGGCTTATTAATGATTCCCAGAGCCCAAAAAAAGTCTGCGGGCTATAGAGCGTTTTCCATTCGGGCTCCAGTACTCTGGAATGCCCTCCCGGTAACAGTTTGAGATGCTACCTCAGTAGAAGCATTTAAGTCTCATCTTAAATCTCATTTGTATACTCTAGCCTTTAAATAGACCCCATTTTAAGACCAGTTGATCTGCCGTTTCTTTTCTTTTTCTCCTATGTCCCCCCCTCCCTTGTGGAGGGAGTCCGGTCCGGTGGCCATGAATGAAGTACTGGCTGTCCAGAGTCAGGACCTTAGGATGGACCCTGGATGGTTGGGGACATCTCTGCGCTGCTGATCCGCCTTCGCTTGGGATGGTTTCCTACTGGCTCCACTTTGGACGGGACTCTCGCTACTATATTGGATCCACTTTGGTCTGGATTCTCACGGCTATGTTAGCTCTACTATGGATTGGACTTTCACAATATCATGTTAGATCCGCTCGACATCCATTGCTTTCGGTCCCCTAGAGAGGGGGTGGGGTGGTATTGCCCACATATGCAGTCCTCTCCAAGGTTTCTCATAGTCATCATTGTCGACGTCCCACTGGGGTGAGTTTTTCCTTGCCCTTATGTGGGCTCTACCGAGGATGTCGTTGTGGTTTGTGCAGCCATTTGAAACACTTGTGATTTAGGGCTATATGAATAAACATTGATTGATTTATTGATTGAATGTTAACACAAAACACATTTTATAGACAAGCAATGCAAAATACATATCTTCCTGAGAACTAGCATCCTCTGTAGTGGATATTTATTTGTCCTCTGTGGAGGATGCTAGTTCTCAGGACGATATAAATCAGTTACTAGGGGCTATTGTTTGGCCTGCGGGCGCCCAGTAGAGGGCCGCCATAAATAACTGTTTCTCAGATGTAGTGCTTATGGGCCGCAACAGTACTCAGGTGTAATACACTTTTCCACCATTTGGGGCAGTATTGACAATATCAAACAAACAGAATAAGTCTGGAGCTAAAGTCATAGAGAGGTTTCTTAAGTGCAAAAATAACGACTAAAGCGGTGACGCTGTATTTTCATATGCACTCTAATTTCATAGACAGTTTATTTAAGAAACATATATTATCATTATTATCATTGATCATTTAATTAAAATGTATTTATTTCAGCACTGCACTCTGCAATTGCATGTGCATTTATTTTTCGCCTGTTTTTATGAGTCTCTTCTTCTACTTTATATTGAATTGGTATTTATTTTTGTAATCTGCCTGACCTAAGCCTTGGTAATAATCTTTGTGATTAACACATGCTTTTATATCATTTGACAAGATTTATCCTGTTAACCTGTAAGTAGGTTAGATATAATTATTGAATAAGATTCAAATCAAGAGTAAGATGACAAATTCAGTGTTAATATTTCAGTGGTTTCCTCTGTAGGGGAAAAGTTGGACCCCGAGGTCAAAAAAGTTAAGAACCCCTGGTATAAATGAGGAATGAAACGGATAAAGGAATTGAGTCACAAATGCATGGGATTATATGTTTGGGCACTCAAATGCACAATATATGGCCCCATATCAGAGGGGTCAAACTTGTTTTCATTGAGGGACACTTTACAGTTATGGCTACCCTCAGAGAGCTGCTTGTAACAGTAAATATAAATAAATATATGTATGATCGCCTCATCATATTATACACAATTGCATATGCATTTGATAATATTATAATTTTAATAAATATTGCATTAATTATGGTTATACAGAGATCAATAACATAGTTTATTTTTAAGTGTGAATGGTTACCTGAAAGGTGAGTGTTGTTATACGGTCAGTGATCGTGTCTATGCTTACACCAGTGCAAAAATGAGTGAGAAGACTCGTGTGCCCACTGCATAATTTCACTCCAAAATAAACCCTGACTAGACGATAAGGTGGCGACTTGTCCGGGGTGTACCACGCCTTCCGCCCGAATACAGCTGATACAGGCTCCAGCACCCCCCCCCCCCCTGCAGATGTTCATATTGAGTAAAAATCCAATATAGAGATCACCCCAAACAGACTGACTAGAGGCCCTTTACAAAGTTAGGAAAAAATTAGTCGCCAGCACCCGGCACCCGGATCTTCATGAAACTGGGCGGAGACGTCTGTCATGGGAGGGCTACAAAAAAGCCTCAAGAACGTATGCACCAGAACGAACAGGATTCCAAGTGGCCATTTTGGGAGGAAACTTCGAGGTTGTACTTTGTGGAACGTTACTTTGTGACTTGAACCCAATGAGCCCACATGGAGATGACATGACGTAGACTAATGGCCGATGATCAATTGAGAACCACTTAAGCCGGCGTTTTACGCCTTTGCCACTCGCCATGCAACACGAAACTTGATTAACTCAGCTCCACAAGGTCAGACATTGGTTATATTTGGTATGCATGATGAAGATGACAGGGTGAACACAGCCACATGACACTTCCTCGATTAGTAACAGCGCCCCATGGTGGTGACAAGGACGTGACCCCAAAATACACGCCTCGCATACATACCCATTTGTCTTAGGCGATATAACGAATCACTTTCATGCTCACAGAAAGCCCATTGCACAGACTGAGGATGATAAGCATGATGATTGATCACAGGCAGGTGGGCGGGGCCTGGCGGCGCAGACTGCTCCTCGCCATAAATCAGCCAACTGTCATTACTTCAGATGATTGGATCTCCTTCTTCTAAACTTATGTGATGGTTGCAATCAGGATCTGATCATGGCCCAATGTTGATATTGACACAGACGGCACCATGTGGGGGGAGCCTTTGAGACTCGCCAAACAATACGAAACTTGAATAACTCGGCTCCCTAAGGTCCGACATTAGCGTGCGTGATGAAGATGACACCCTGAAGAGAGCCACATGACACTTCCTCATCCAGTGACAGGAAGTGCCTCCAAATTACAAACCCCCACACATATACCGTTTTTCTTGTGTCCGTACATCCATTTTGTACCGCTTGTCCCTTTCAAGGTCGCGGGGGATGCTGGAGCCTATATCAGCTGCTATTTAATGAATCACCTGCATGTTCAAACAGGGCACAAACAAAGGGGATTCATATGGCGCCGATTCCAGGAGGGATCACGCGTGAAAGGAAAAGGGTCGACTGATCATTTCGCAATGCAGTCTGCTGAAAATTATGGAAAGCACCAGGGATCTCGCGTGAGAGGTGAAGGGGGGCTGATCATTTCGCAATGCGGTCTGCTGAAAATTATGGAAAGCCCCAGTGATGTCGCGTGAGAGGAAAAGAGGGGCTGATCATTTTGCAATGCAGTCATCTGAAAATTATGGAAAGCACCAGGGATCTCGCGTGAGAGGTGAAGGGGGGCTGATCATTTCGCAATGCGGTCTGCTGAAAATTATGGAAAGCCCCAGTGATGTGGCGTGAGAGGAAAAGGGGGGCTGATCATTTTGCAATGCAGTCATCTGAAAATTATGGAAAGCACTAGGGATCTCGCGTGTGAGGAAAAGGGGGGCTGATCATTTCGCAATGCAGTCTGCTGAAAATTATGGAAATTACCAGGGATCTCACGTGAGAGGTAAAGGGGGTGCTGATCATTTTTCAGTGCAGTCTGCTGGTAAATTATGGAAAGCACCAGGGATCTCGCGTGAGAGGAAAAGGGGGGATGATCATTTCGCAATGCAGTCTTCTGAAAATTATGGAAAGCACCTGGGATCTCGTGTGAGAGGAAAAGGGGGTTCTGATCATTTCGCAATGTGGTCTGCTGAAAATTATGGAAAGCACCAGGGATCTCGCGTGAGAGGAAAAGGGGGGGCTGATCATTTTGCAATGCAGTCTGCTGAAAATTATGGAAAGCACCAGGGATCTCGCGTGGGAGGAAAAGGGGGGGCTGATCATTTCGCAATGCAGTCTGCTGAAAATTATGGAAAGCACCAGGGATTTCGCGTGAGAGGAAAAGGGGGGCTGATCATTTCGAAATGCAGTCGGCTGAAAATTATGGAAAGCACCACCCTACATAGCAACTGACAATGTAGTCGAAGTTGAAATTGCCAGAAAACACATTTGAAGATATTCTACACTTCTACTGCCATCTGGCGGTCAAAGCGGATAGTACACCCCTCCCAATTTGGCATGTTTCATGTGTCAGGTAAACTTACCACTAGAGAACAAACTGATGATTTTAACATCGAAGCAGTCTATGTCCACCGATAACATGTGGGTGGGCATAGAATGGCGGCGGAGACTGCAGGGGATGTCAACTTTAAAGCTCAGTTAATTTCAAAGATCAGTTTGTTTTAAGAGTGTCATCAAGTGCAACTTTACACAACATAGGATTGTTCAGCTGTCAATCACTGGTTAATAGTTAAGGGGCTGGACCGCGACACATTTATTTGTCGTGTTGCACAGGTGTACCTAATATTTTCTCTTCATGCAAATGTACAATTACTGTATGTACACAAATAGCGTCCAGTA
Source organism: Nerophis ophidion (assembly GCF_033978795.1). Lineage (NCBI taxonomy): Eukaryota > Metazoa > Chordata > Actinopteri > Syngnathiformes > Syngnathidae > Nerophis > Nerophis ophidion. The sequence continues at coordinate 33,682,229 of NC_084614.1, read as the reverse complement.
AAAAGCAGTTTGAATTGGATTTATATCATGCACTCAACAGATCAACTGCAAGCAAATATATTTACACCTTTCACTTGAGTCTAAGCTTGAGTGGTTATCTGGTTGACGCTCCATTTCAGGCTAACGGACTGATTCACCCATTTCATTCAATTCACGCATCACATAAAAGATCTAAAATGTCTTACTTTTTGGTCGCTGGCAGCTTTAGTTCCACACTCTGAGGTTCGCCCAGTCAACAAAAGCAGGAATTCTGAGCAAAGAACGCCTTTAAAAGGAGCTGGACCAGAATAAAAATCTCCAATTGATGACCCTTCAGCGTTAATGTGTTGACATTTACTAAGGAGGATGGTGGTAAATAAAAGAGAGGGAGAGGGAGGGCCCGGCGACTGTGCAATTATGAGCACTTTATTTTCAATTAAGACATTGTGCGTCCACTGTAAGCTCTGCTTTCTGACATTTTTGATGATGCAGCTGACTTCTTGGACTAGATATTGATTGGGTTGGCAAACGTGTGCAATCTTTGCTTATTTAAGCTAAGATGCACTTTTAGTGCACAATAAACAAACAAAAAATACCATTATTTTCCTGATGGTGTTCTATTACAACTAATGAAATTTAGCTCTTAGCAATAAACTTTTCTAATAAGGCTTTGTTGTTATCGTGTGTTAAATGAAAAAAAAACAAATACAAAGAAAAAAAACTAAATTTTTTGTATTTTATTCCTTTGACAAATCCAAAAAAAAACAACATACAGGTTAGTTTTGGTTCCAAACATAAATGAAGCGGATATACATTCATTTTCCACTGTTCTGGGTGACAGGTGGGCTGTGCAGGAGCCTACCCCAGCTCACTTCAAGGTACACGTGGAACCAAAGAAAAGTAGAACTTGCTCACATCCTGCAAGTCAAATGAATCTCTATGAGCTATACTGTAATGGCTGCATGTATCCATTTCTCAATTTTCTACCGCTTGTCCTTTTCGGGGTCGCGGAGGGGGTTGGAGCCTATCTCAGCTGCACTCGGGCGAAAGGGGGGGTACACCCTGGACAAGTCGCACATCGCAGGACCTACACAGATAGATATATTGTAATAAAAAGTAATGATAAAATATAAATATAGCAATGATACTATCACTGATGTTATTATGTGCATGCACTGTCAACACAACACCATTAAGAATGTAATTTACTCAATTGCTTTATTACATACTTTCTCATCATTTTTTTTAGGTACATTTTAGGGGCCAAGCAGGGACTTCTTGCAGGCCTAAACGCTATCTGAAGCAGTGACCTGCTGTAAATTTCAGACTTAAACTCTAGTAATTATTTTGTGAAATACAAACCCTGTTTCCATATGAGTTGGGAAATTGTTTTAGATGTAAATATAAATGGAATACAATGATTTGCAAATCATTTTCAACCCATATTCAGTTGAATGTGCTACAAAGACAACATATTTGATGTTCAAACTGATAAACATTTTTTTTTTTTTTTCCAAATAATCATTAACTTTACAATTTTAAGCCAGCAACACGTGACAAAGAAGTTGGGAAAGGTGGCAATAAATACTGATAAAATTGAGGAATGCTCATCAAACACTTATTTGGAACATCCCACAGGTGTGCAGGCTAATTGGGAACAGTTGGGTGCCATGATTGGGTATAAAAGCAGCTTCCATGAAATGGTAAGTCATTCACAAACAAGGATGGGGCGAGGGTCACCACTTTGTAAGCAATTTGTCGAACAGTTTTAGAGCAACATTTCTCAACAAGCTATTGCAAGGAATTTAGGGATTTTACCATCTACGGTTTGTAAAACCATCAAAAGAATCAGAGAATCTGGAGAAATCACTGCAGGTAAGCGATGATATTACGGACCTTTGATCCCTCAGGCGGTACTGCATCAAAAACAGACATCAGTGAGTAAAGAATATCACCACAGGGGCTCAGCAACAATTCATAAAACCACTGTCAGTAACTACAGTTGGTTGCTACATCTGTAAGTGTAAGTTAAAGCTCTATTATGCAAAGCAAAAGCCATTTATCAACAACACCCAGGAACGCCGCTGGCTTCGCTGGGCCCGAGCTCATCTAAGATGGACTGATGCAAAGTGGAAAGGTGTCCTGTGGGGTCTGACGAGTCCACATTTCAAATTATATTTGGAAACAGTGGACGTGGTGTCTTTTGTAACAAAGAGGAAAATAACCATCCGGATTATTACAGGCGTGAAGTTCAAAAGCCAGCATCTGTGATGGTATGGGGGTGCATTAGTGCCCAAGGCATGGGTAACATATACATCTGTGAAGGCACCATTATTGCTGAAAGGTCCATACAGGTTTTGGAGCAACATATGTTGTCACCCAAGCAACGTTATCATGGACGCCCCTGCTTATTACAGCAAGACAATGCCAAGCCACGTGTTACAACAGTGTGGCTTCGTAAAAAAAAGAGTGCGGGTACTTTCCTGCCCCGCCTGCAGTCCAGACCTGTCCTCCATCAAAATGGAGGAGGCTGATTTCAATACCGGTAATTTGAAATCGCATAAAGGGAAGAAGATTAAGAGCTATTCAGTAGGATTTAAGGTCCAAGCTTACATCACACTCCATTTTTTACTGCATGCCTTTGGTAAGTGCCGGAGTGAGAAGAGGTTTTAAAATAATTCGCGCATGCTTACTTTTACCGCATGCCTTCGGTAAGCGCAGGAGTGAGAAGAGGTTTTAAATTCATTAGCGCCCCGGCGGCAATTCAAGGAAGTACGGTATGTATATATATATACATATATATATATATATATATATATATATATATATATTTACATACATATTGCGCTCCACCACGGTCTAATTAAGACATATATATATATATATATATATATATATATATATATATATATATATATATATATATATAAATATATATGTATATATATATATATATTTACATACATATATATACCTTTTGATGATATTATGAACCGTAGATGTTGAAATCCAAATATATATATATATATACATGTATATATATATATATATACATGTATATATATATATATACATATATATATATATATATATATATATATATATATATATATATATATATATATATATATATATATATATATATTTGGATTTCAACATCTACGGTTCATAATATCATCAAAAGGTTTAGAGAATCTGGAGAAATCACTCCACGTAAGTGGCATGGCTGGAAACCAACATTGAATGACCGTGACCTTCGATCTCTCAGACGGCACTGTATCAAAAACCGACATCAATCTCTAAAGGATATCACCACATGGGCTCAGGAACACTTCAGAAAACCACTGTCACTAAATACAGTTGGTCGCTACATCTGTAAGTGCATATGCTGCCATCTAAGCGCCGTCTTTTCATGGACGCCTCTGCTTATTTCAGCAAGACAATGCCAAGCCACATTCAGCACGTGTTACAACAGCGTGGCTTCCAGACCTGTCTCCCATCGAAAATGTGTGGTGCATTATGAAGCGTAAAATACAACAGTGGAGACCCCGGACTGTTAAACGACTGAAGCTCTACATAAAACAAGAATGGGAAAGAATTCCACTTTCAAAGCTTCAACAATTAGTTTCCTCAGTTCCCAAACGTTTATTGAGTGTTGTTAAAAGAAAAGGTGACGTAACACAGTGGTGAACATGCCCTTTCCCAACTACTTTGGCATGTGTTGCAGCCATTAAATGCTAAGTTAATTATTATTTGCAAAAAAAAATAAAGTTTAGGAGTTTGAACATCTTGTCTTTGTAGCGCATTCAATTGAATATGGCTTGAAAAGGATTTGCAAATCATTGTATTCTGTTTATATTTACATCTAACACAACTTCCCAACTCATATGGAAAGGGGGTTTGTATATGTGTATATACTGTATATATATATATATATATATATATATATATATATATATATATATTAGGGCTGGACAACAATTAAAAATTGTAATCGAAGTTAATCGCACCATTTCTCTAATTAATCGCGATTAACTGCATTGTATACGCAAAGCCCAATAATGAATTCAAAAGTAGTGTGTAATGCACCTTTATTGGAATATTCTCCCACATGAACAAAAGCGGCAAAACATTTGTTGTGCAAACACAATTTAAATCAGTAATTGTTAAACAGTAGCAGTTAAATAGCATATTTTATGAAAATCAACTCAAAAAATGTAAATACAAACATTTAAGCTTATTTCCACTGCCAGGGTATTTAAGTTATCCTGTTTGTTATGGAAAATAAATATAATCTACATACAAAGCTCTGAGCCACAATCATAGCATCCGAACAGGCAATTTCTGAGGTAACAGCAGGAACATTTTTTTTATCAGGGATCTTATGTTTAAAAAAACTATATTATAGGTAGTGGGCTGTTTTAGGGAATTTTTGATTAAATTATCCGTAGCAGCAATATTAATAATGTTGTGTTTATTCTGCGTAGTGCACTTCAAATAATTATGACCATATCTAGGAATTGATATGATGGGAATTTTCCGATTGTTTGCTTGGTGCTTTGATAAACTGAACGCATATTTGTACTATTTGTGATGTTATGAGCCAGGGAAAAAAAGATCTACGCAATGAGCCAGGGAAAAAAAGATCTACGCTACCCAGCATGCAACAGGAGTGACGAGCATGCGCGGTAGCCCGGTATAGGTTGTGTCGCCATGACGGCCTCTTGTATGTTGTGATATGCACGCTCTGAAAGCAAACGTTAAGAACTCAGCTAACACGCCTCGTCTGCATTATTCATAAATAGACAGACAACACATATACTCCGCTGCTTCACAGGCCGCTGGATGTAGCCGGCAAAGTATTCCCATGCTAGCTAGCCGGTCTAGCAAGCACGCGTCATTCAGTCCAAAACGGCCCGATCTATCCACATCCAGAATTGCCTGTGATCCCGGAGTGACCATGTTGTAAGCCAGCCATGTAATTTGCAAAATTGTCCGGTATTTTTGCCAAATGTTCCATCTTTACCAAGAGCCCCTCCACGCCGAAGCCCGTCCGGGCGACGCCATCTTGTTAAGAAAAGGCGTTAACAAAATAAAAGCATGTAAACAACATACGCAAATGCGTGATAAAATAATTGTCGGCGTTAATAGATTGATGAGTTAACTCGTAATTAACGCATTAATTTGCCCACCCCTAATATATGTGTATATATATATATATATATATGTATGTATATATATTCATACATATATATACATACATGCAATTATACATATACGTATATATATACACACACACATATATACATACAGTATATATATACTGTATATGGGGTCCAGGAGTGTCAGTGAGTATGATGCACTTTTTTAAATATTTTTTTCTACGTTTTTGTCATTGTGTTGGATAAATATTGATACTGAACTGCTCCAGATAATGTTTGGAGTTATCTCATTTTGTCGCAGCTTCTACCGGTGATAGAAAAGCTTGAAGTTCCTCGCAGAAATGTAACTCCAGCGTATCGTCTTCGATGTCTCGGAAATTAAAAGGTTAACTGCGTATTGGTATTCATCCTCAATATGAAAATACTCCTCTCTGTATTGCCGCACCTTTGTTATGCTGTGGTTTTATTTAACATGGCAGCGTGGCTCGTTATTAAAGGGAGCATTAAGTTGGTTACAGAATGCTTTGTTGCATTAAACATGTTTTTGGATGGTACTTGTTCGTGGCTTCGTGATATTAAACTACTGGTTAAAAAATATTGTAAGATTAATGTCACGAATTACTCCAAAAGCATAAAGATGAAGTATCATATTACTGTAGCACTATTGATGTATATACTTGCTTGTGACAGATTTTGGTTCATAAAATAAGTTAAGTGCATTATTACAGCTTCAGGGGAGCCGTTTCATGGTTTAATTCAATTCCTCCAAGCCCTAAAAGCTTTTACACAAGAGAGACATATCGCATCAGGCGTGTGGAGGAAGTGGGAAATATTCTGAGACCTCCTCATTCTAGAAGTTTCAGGTGGTCTATTCTAATTTGACAAAACAGTGACACTGCAGGTAAGGACACTCCTTTTCTTGAGGAATATAATCCAGGGATTCTCAAACTGTGGTACATGTACACGGGCGCCATCCAGTCGTACGTCAATGAATCACTTCATTAAAGTAGCGTTCTATTGGTTTGTATTCAAACTGTGTGTAATGTTACAGTGGCCAGAATTATTAACATTCTTGAAGTAATTATATTCAAACAGTGTTTTTTCTCTAGTGACTTAAAGCACTTTAGTGAAACTCATATTGATCTTTAAGTTATATTCAAACCAATGTGGGTATCTTTGGGAGCAGGTGTGTAAAGTGTCTTGCCCAAGGACTCAACGGCTGTGACTGGGATGGCAGAAGCAGGAATCAAACCAGGAAACCAAGTTGCTGCCACGCTGCCTTGTTAAATAAAACTTCTGCCTTGTTTTTAATGAACACTTAGGCCTACTATCACGAGTGTCTCAAAGGACCGCACAAGCCCCAACGACATCCTCGGCTCAGATGCCACAGTTCCAGCCAGAGATTGTCTTGCGTGGAGAGAATTCAGCAGAGTGGAGATGTCCTCAGCTGATGCACGGATGAATGGTCCATCCCGGGTCCCGACTTTGAACAGCCTGTAGTCACCTAATCTGTTGCAGAGCAACAAAAAAAAAAGACAGCAGATCAACTGGTCTAAAAAGGGAGTCTATTTAAAGGCTAGAGTATACAAATGAGTTTTAAGATGAGACTTAAATGCTTCTACTGAGGTAGCATCTCGAACTGTTACCGGGAGGGCATTCCAGAGTACTGGAGGCCAAATAGAAAACGCTCTATGGCCCGCAGACTTTTTTTGGGCTCTTGGAATCACTAATTAGCTGGAGTCTTTTGAACGCAGATTTCTTGCTGTGACACATGGTACAATACAATCGGCAAGATAGGATGGAGCTAGACCGTGTAGTATTTTATACGTAAGTAGTAAAACCTTAAAGTCACATCTTAAGTGCACAGGAAGCCAGTGCAGGTGAGCCAGTACAGGCCTAACATGATCAAACTTTCTTGTTTTTGTCAAAAGTCTAGCTGCCACATTTTTTACCAACTGTAATCGTTTAATGCTAGACATGGGGAGACCCGAAAATAAAATTTCATAGTAATTGAGACTAAACGTAACGAACGCATGGATAATGATCTCAGCGACAGGTGGTGGACAAAATGGAACACATTTTAGCGATATTACGGAAATGAAAGGGGGCTGTTTTAGTAACGCTTTTAATGTGTGACTCAAACAAGCGAGTTGAGTCGAAGATAATACCCAAATTCTTTACCGAGTCGCCTTGTGTAATTGTTTGGTTGTCAAATGTTAAAGTTGTAATATTAAATAGGTGTCGGTGTCTAGCAGGACATATAATCAACATTTCCATTTTCTTAGCGTTGAGTTGCAAAAAATTAGCGGACATCCATTGTTTAATTTCATTAAGACACGCCTCCAGCTGACTACAATCCGGCGTGTTGGTCAGCTTTAGGGGCATGTAGAGTTGGGTGTCATCAGCATATTTGCGTATGATGTCACCTAGCGGCAGCATATAGATGCTGAAGAGTGCAGGGCCAAGAACCGGACCCTGTGGAACTTCGCACGTTACTTTAACATACAGTAGTCCGAGGTCACATTGTTATGGGAGACGCACTGCATCCTGTCAGTAAGACAGGAGTTAAAGCAAGACAGGTCTAAGTCTGACATACCAATGCGTGTTTTGATGCGCTGTAATAAAATATTATGATCGACGGTATCGAAAGCAGCGCTGAGATCGAGGAGCAGCAATATAGATGACACATCAGAATCCATGGTTAGCAATAAATCATTAGTTATTTTTGCGAGGGCTGTCTTGCAGTGATTTGCCCTGAAACCGGACTGAAAGGGTTCATAGAGATTATTAGACGCCAAGTTTTCATTTAGCTCAGGCGTGTCCAAAGTGCGGCCCAAGGGCCATTTGTGGCCCCCAGCTAATTTGTTAATTAGCATTCTAAAAAATACTATAATAAAAATTTAAAACATAAAAGAGTGTAATAAAAGAGTAAACAATGACATGTATCAAGAAAAAGTTGCAGTGTTGACACTAATAACACAAAGCTGCCATGCGGACTGTTATTGACCTGCTGAAGGCTCCAATTACTTCACTGGAACAATTTCACTTTCAAATATTTTGGGGGGATAATATTGCATATTTGTGCGAAACAAAATTTTCTTTCACAAAATTACAAAATCTTATAATCAAGAAATCTACGGACTTTAGCGTTAAAAGTAAAAAAAATATAAATATACATTTGGCTTATTTTCAACACTTATTCTTTTTTAATTGTTATGAATTATTGACCTATTTAGGGTTCCAATTACTTCACGTCAAATATTCCACTTTGAAATGTTTTGAGGGAAAATGTTGCATAGTTTGTGTGTTTGCCATATAAATAAGGGTTTTGACATAAAGGCCATAAACATAAAAAACGAAATTAAATTTTTTTTTATAACGACAAACACACCTGAAGTTGATCTGAAGATTCAAGCGTTAAATCAAAAAATAATAATTTATGTCTTATTTCTAACATTTTTATGACTGAGACCCTTCCGGAGACCGGGGACCAAACTTGAGGAAAGCCATAAAGGTAACACAACAACTATTGTCCATCCATCCATTTTCTACCGCTTATTCCCTTTGAGGTCACGGGGGGCGCTGGTGCCTATCTCAACTACAATTGGGCGGAAGGCGGTGTACACCCTGGACAAGTCACCACCTCATCGCAGGGCCAACACAGATAGACAGACAACATTCACACTCACATTCACACACTATGACCAATTTAGTGTTGCCAATCAACTTATCCCCAGGTGCATGTCTTTGGAGGTGGGAGGAAGCCGGAGTACCCGGAGGGAACCCACGCAGTCACGGAGAGAACATGCAAACTCCACACAGAAAGATCACGAGCCCGGGATTGAACCCTGACTACTCAGGACCTTTGTATTGTGAGGCAGACGCACTAATCCCTCTGCCACCGTGAAGCCCACAACTATTGTATTGCTTTTAAAAAAGGAAAAATATCAAAATGGGCTCCGCGTACTTTGATTTTTCAGTCTGCAGCCCTCAGTGGAAAAAGTTTGGACACCCCTGATTTAGCTGCTGTGCGACAATTTTTTCGGGGATTTTCGGGATAAAGGGAAGGTGGGATTACCATAAGGTCAGGATCGAGGTTAGGCCTTTTGAGCACAGAATGAATAATCGGTTTTTTGAATGCTAGAGGAACAGTGCTGGAGGAAAGTGATACGTTAATATTTAGCACTAATATTACAATCAGTTCCTTTATAAGTTTCCCAGGAAGTAGGTCAAGTAAACATGCTTGTTTTGTCCCATTTACACGCCATAGCAATTCCCCTAATGTTATTTCATCATAAAGAGAGAGACTATTTTGGAGGGAAATATCTGTCGTATACACATTCGTATCTGTGTTAATAAAATCCAGTTGTAGCTGGGATGTGTTGTCTTTAATCTCCTTTCTAATGAGTTCTATTTTCTTGTTAAAGAAATTCAAAATCATCAGCTGAGTGGGTGGAGCCATTGGCGGAGTCCCTTGCTGGGTTAGCGATGCTACTCTACTGATTAAATATTTGGGATCGTTTTAATTGGGGCAGATGAGATTTGAGTAGCAATTAGTTTTAACTGTGGTAAGAGAGTGTTTATAAGTTATTCAATTATCACTCTATGCTTGATGGAAAACCTTAAGTTTAGTCGCATGCCATTTGCATGGCAGCTTTCTACATGATAGTTTCAGAGCTCTGGTTTCTTTTGTAAACCAGGGGTATGCCTTGTTTAGGTTTAGCGGTGCTATACTATCTATGGTGTTGCACGGAGCATCGTTTAAGTTGTTGGTGAAGTTATCAATAGAGCCCACATAATTTGGGAATGGCGCCGTTACCAAAGGCAGTAGGCCAGCAAGAGTCATAGTTCTGGCAGTATTAATGTTGCTGCTGCTAAAGCCTTGGTAATTCATAGCTTGTTGACAATGAGTTAGAACTTCCAATTGTATAAAGTACTGATCAGACATAACTTTAGTGTACGGGAGTATCATAACTTTGGAGGTGGTGACACCCCGGAAAAGGACTAGATCTATCGTATTACCGTTGCGATGCGTGGGTTCATTTATTATTTGTGTAAGACCACAGCTATCAATTATAGTCTGTAGTACCACGCACGGATGGTCTAATGGGATATTCAAATGGATATTAAAGTTCCCCATTATAATTATATTATCGGCGTGCGTCACTGCATTAGCGACAAACTGAGAATTCACTGATAAAGTCCGAATAGGGCCAATGGGGGCGGTAGATAACAGCCAGGTAGAGAGGCAGCGGTGCAACAGACCTCATAGTCCATCCACTTTCTACCACTTGTCTTTTTTGGGGTCGCTGGAGCCTATTTCAACACCCTGGACAAGTCGGCAGCTCATCGCAGGGCCAGACCTCATAGTAAGCACTTCAAATGATTTATATTTATTATTTACACTACACTACTGTATGTTATTGTTGCTCATCATATTGGTACTTGGAGAGCCAAGTTTTTTTCTGAGATGCTACTTGGTGAAAACAATTTAAAAAAACCCTGATATGACCAATTTCAGTCAGTAAACAAGAAGTTACTAAGTTTACATTTATTGATAATCAGAAGTGAATTCAGAAACCTCTTGGGGTGTACTCATTTCTTTTTTTTTTTTACATTAACATCAAAGTTGTTCTCTGTTTTGACTTATTTTACGATTTAGAACATTTTTAAAAGCACTATATTCATTTATTCATTCCAACAATCACTTTGGAAATGGTTACAAACAAGACAACAAAAGATTTGTGGATTTAAAATTGTTCATGAAAAGTTGGCGGTTCATTGCAAACCTGGTAAAATACTCTGTGGCGTCCTTGTGGTTCAATGTAAAAAAAAAAAAAAATACATATATATATATATATATATATATATATATATATATATATATATATATATATATATATATATATATATATATATATATATATATATATATATGGAAATGGTACACAGACGCTTTATAAAGTTCAAATTCTAAAAAACTTTTTTTTTTAAATAAAAGTGAAATTTACTGTGAAAAGAACTGAGCTCATCATATACAGCTAATTTAAAAACTGAACACCTGAAAAATAAAGGAAATGTTGAAAATCAGGAATGCATAAATTGGACTTGAAGGATGCTTGGTGAGGGCGAGTGAGGCACAAGCAGTGACGTTTCACAGAGACCCTTGCTGGTGAAACATCCCCCGAAAGATGGAGGCGACATGAAATAACGAGACAGTGACGTCATCTTCCGGGACAGCGACGGTGCTCGCTGCTCAGTAGAGTTTGATCATGCTCTCTCTGGACTTGCCCACTCCGACCCACTTCACTGAAAACCAAGTCAACAGGAAGGTCAAACGTGGTTGGCAGGTTTGCAATGGAATTCTTTACAAACCTGGAACCTGCAAGAAGTCCTCGATGAAGCGAATATAGTTCTGGGCCTGCGATGGCAGTTCTGTGAAGCTGCGGGCCGCCTCGGTGCTACAGCACCACCCGGGGAAAGTCTTATACTCTACCGTGACGCGCGTCAGAACATCCATGTTGGCTGCAAGACGATACACAAAAACAATACAAGTTTATACTTCAATATTTTAAGAGACCTACAGTTGTAAGAAAATGTATGTGAACCCTTTGGGATTACTTGGATTTCTGCATAAATTGGTGATAAAATATCTTCTGCTCTTCATCAAAGTTACAATAGACAAACATTCACAGTGCAGGGAGGAAAAAGTATGTGAACCCTTGAATTTAAAACTGGTTTACCCTCCTTTGGCAGCTATAACCTCAAACAAACATTTCCTGTAGTTGCAGATCAAACCTGCACAACGATCAGGAGGAATTTTGGACCATTCCTTTTCACAAAACTGTTTCAGTGCAGCAATATTCTTGGGATGTCTGGTGTGAATCGCTCTCTTGAGGTCATGCCACAGCATCCCAATCTGGTTGAGGTCAGGACTCTGACTGAGCCACTACGCAAGGCATATTTTCTTCTGTTGAAGCCATTCTGTTGTTGATTTACTTCTATGCTTGGGGTCGTTGTCTTGTTGCATTACCCTTTTGTTGAGCTTTATTTGGCGAACAGTTGGTCTTAAGTCTTCTAGCAAAATGTCTTGATAAACTTGGGAATTCATTTTTCTATTGATGAACGCAATCCGTCAAGGCCCTGAGGCAGCCCCAAACCATGATGCTACCTCCACCATACTTCACAGATGGGATGAGGTTTTGATGTTTGGTGTGTAATGCCTTTTTTCCTTCACAGTGGGTGTTTCTTCCAAACTCAATTTTGGTTTCATCTGTCCACAGAATATTTTGCCAGCAGTGCTGTGGAATATCTAGGTGCTTTTTTTGCAAACTTCAAAACGTGCAGTGATGTTTTATTTCGGACAGCAGTGGCTTCCTCTGTGGTGTCCTTCCATGGTAAATGGTAAACGGGTTGTACTTGTATAGCGCTTTTCTACACCTTTTTAAGGAGCCCAAAGCGCTTTGACAGTATTTCCACATTCACCCATTCACACACTGATGGCGGGAGCTGCCATGCAAGGCGCTAACCAGAACCCATCAGGAGCAAGGGTGAAGTGTCTTGCCCAAGGACACAACGGACGTGACTAGGATGTTAGAAGGTGGGGATTGAACCAGGAACCCTCAGATTTCTGGCACAGCCACTCTACCAACTTCGCCACGCCGTCCCCAGAACTCTATTATTGTTCAATGTTTTACGTATTGTAGATTTGTCAACAATAATAATCACCATGAGCCAGTAAGTCTTAAGCTGACACTAGGATTTTAATTTACGTTACTGAGCATTCTTTGCTGTGCTCTAACAGTCATCTTTACAGGTCGACCACACCTAGGGAGAGTAGCAACAGTACTGAACTTTCTCCATTTGTACACAGTCTGTTTTACTGTGGACGCATGGACATCACAGCTTTTAGAGATACTTTTATAACCCTTTCCAGCTTAATGCAAGTTAACAATTCTCGAGCGTGGATCTTCGGTTAGCTCTTTTGTGCCTGGCATGGTTCACATCAGGGAATTCTTCTTGAGAACAGCTCACAAGTATATATTTTTTACAGGGCAGGGCAGCTTTAGCCAAGACGTATGATCTCATCACATTGATTAGACTCCATGTTGTCTGAATCCTTGCTCCCATCAACTCTTGGAGAAGAACTATTTCCACACTTCACTGTGAACTTTTACATGGTGTGTTAAATAAAAAGATGAAAACCTATACGTTTTTTGTAAGGTATTAGTTTAAGCAGACTGTGTTTGTTGTGGCTTCGATGAAGAGCAAAACACATTTTGACTAATTTATGCAGAAATCCAAATAATCCCAAAGGATTCACATACTTTTTCTTGAAACTGTATACCCCTATATTAAAAAACATTCAAAGTGCTTAAGATGTCCTTAGTGTTTTATGGCTAGATAACCATTGTTGAGAGAACTCAGATTATTTTTGTTCTAAGTAGTAACGTAATGTGTTGTTTATTCTTTAAAATATAATAAGTTAGCCGTTAGTATGCCAAAGCAGTTTTCTTTCTTTTTGTTTATGTACGTTAGGTTCACATCCTCACGCTTGTGTGCGGAATAGATGGACCTTCTACTCGCTCACTGCGGCTATCACCGCAGTGGCTATGGGTAGCGGCACTTTTAAACAGAGTTATACTTAAATATTTCACACATTGAGCAAGCAGCAGAGGTGCTATTGTTTGCTTATGTGGCAAGTTGCTAACAGAAGTGAACAACAAACTGATGAAAATAAAAGTTGCTACAAGGAGCGATATAGGTCATAAACCAATTTGCTGTAAATTTAAATAAAGCTATAGTCACTCACATATCGCAAAATGCAGTCGCTGTCCAAAGTGTTCATCCTCTTATTATTTAAGCTTTTCCCAATCAATTTAATCATATTAATCGTTGCAGCCCTACTCTAATGCATGTTGTCTACTCTAGTGAACATTTCACCAATTCCTTACTGAATTAAACATTTTTTAAGCATAAAAAGTAACAAGAATTCTTAGGGAAAAATCTTAAGGTTAGTTAAAAAGTACCAATGATTGTCACACACATACTAGATGTGGCGAAATTATTCTCTGCTTTTGACCCATCACCCTTGATCACCCCCTGGGAGGTGAAGGGGTGATCAAGGGTGATGGGTCAAAATGCAGAGAATAATTTTGTTTCCTACAACACAGAAAACAAATTAATAGCTGACAATCTTGTTACTTTTTAGAAACAGATGACATTTAATAAAGTATATTTTGATTGCGAACGGGTTACATAATTCCGTGAAAAAAGATCAAACCCAATCTTTGTGTAAACATGTCATTCCACTTGCTATGTATCATTAAAAACAAAGAGAAATTAAAAAAGGACACATAAACATTACTGTAACACCACATATTTACACTTCGGATGCTAAATCTACCAAGTAACATTTCTTTTGCTCCTCCAAAATTAGTATGGAAATATGAGAGGAAAGTTTATTTTTATATATAAATTAACTTTTTAATTTCACAAATATGAAGCATCATAGCGGACTAACTCATCTATTATGACAATATATCGCGCTGTTATTTTGAAATTTTTACCTCATCACTTACCAGGGAAACTTGGCAAAGGCTCTCCATCAACTTCATAGGCCACGCCTACTTTTATCTCTGGCAGAGTGTCCAAGATGTCCAGTTTGGTCAGTGCAATTCTGCAAACACAATCACTCGGTTTAGCGGAGAAGATAAAGAAGGCTTGCATCAAAGACAATTGACAATTTCCTGACGTACGCCGAAAAGCCGTTGACCATGTGAGCGTATCTGACCAGTATCAAGTCCAGCCAACCACACCGCCGCTTTCGGCCCGTTGTCACGCCAACCTCTCGACCACGGGATTGTAACAAAGCCCCCGTTTCCTGCAACACACCAACAGTTCCCAAAAATTTACTTGACTACCACCTGTGCTAATGGCACTAAAACAGAGGTCTACAACAGAGGGTCTGTGACCCCCGGGACTGGTCGGGAAATATTTATTTGATTGGACATTTTCCATATATATTATTTTTCCACAAATATAAATGTTTTAAATACACATTAACATTGATCCAACACACTGTAGCATTATTTACAAAGGGCATTGGCATGGACACCCTGCTCACTGTACCATGCAGTTTTATAAGGAAAAATGCCACTATATTACTGTATTCATGCTTGCATTTAAGATAGCTAGCTATTAGCAGACTAGTTTCCAGCTAGCAATTTATGGACTAGTTGACAGCCGATGATTTGCGCTCGAATTGCCAACTAGTGTAGAAACATATGTGTCCACTGTAAGTTTTCAGGTTATGCTTGAAGGGAAAGTAAATATTTTCTTAAAAAAAAAAAAATCACATGTTAACACTTGTTTCATTGCAGTCTCGTTCACAATAATAAAAAAAAGCGACTAAAAGGCATCCTTGACTCACGTTATCCTGTTCTGTCGGAAAAGCACCAACGCCAACCCGGGTGGTGTAAGCTTTGACGACACCGTACACTCGGCCGACGTGCGACGGAGGCACACCAAGCCCGGTGCACACTCCTCCCACGGTGCAGTTTGACGAAGTCACAAAGGGATACGTGCCTAAGAGGAAACATGTCTATTAGCTGCGGGAGCCAAAAACATCCATCAGTCCGCGAGATTAATGCCCTATTCTCGTGGCACTCACCAAAGTCAATATCCAGCAGCGCAGCGTTGGCTCCCTCTACAAGGATTTTCTTGCTGGGTCCAGTGAGAGCTTTGTGCATGAAGTACACACCATCTGTCACTAGAGGGCGCAGCTGCTCTGCATATTCCTGAAAGAAAAAAGGACACATTTTTGAACAAATAAAACAATGCATCTACTACATACTATGAAGCATGGAAATGTATTTATGATGAAGTAGTGGTTAAGACTAATTTTCAAATTTACCAGTTTAGTTTTACCACTGCTACTTTGCGTTCCAAGACAAAATGAGAACAAACTCAATGTGGCAACATTGTGGTCAATGATGTAATATTAATACAACTAGTTTTTTTCAGTATTTGCTTACAGAACCAAGACACACACAAAAAAACAGGTAACTGACACATACATAATTTTTTTTAATTTTATGAATCGATTTGGAACAACAAGTTTATCCAGATGTAGGGATTTGCCGATCAATCGATTCTCGTGAAGAGTATGTGATCGGCCACTGCCAATTTATGCCGAACAAAAAAACCCTATGCCTGAAAAAACAGCTGGCTGCTAATTGTATTTTGGCGTACACAGCGTGGAGCGCTCCCCTGAATTAATAATAACCTCCATTACAGCAATAAACTGCATTTCTTAGTGTCTTAAGTATCATTATCAAGTAATATCACTGGAAAATGATGTTACATGTTACACACCGAGAGAAAGTAAGGAGTCGGCATGCTAATAGCTAAGCTAACCTAACATTAAACAACACCAAAAAATAAGTACTTAGCAAAGTTTAAAAGTGTAGATGGAACTACTTTCCAGCAGAAAGTAAGCAGTTAACAAAACAAATTAACAATTAACAGGCTTGTGAGAGGATAATATTACTGTTGATGTGTCAGCATTGTCAGTCAGTAGACGAAATATTAGAGAAGGACTGAAAGAATTCATAATTAATAACAATAATAATTGGGTGGTGTCAATATTAGGATAGAATGAGTATTTGATCGATATTACAGTGTTCCGATCAATATTTTCGTTTTCTCATAAAAAAAAAATAAAAAAAATGTTTTTGTGTTAATTGTTACAAACTCGGGGAATAATGCCGTGGACACAAGAGGACTTTGAGCGCAAAGACCAAAGGATTTAAATGAGTACTAGATTGTAGTTTTTCCTTATGTTTAGTTAGTGTGTACTACTGGCTTAGCTCCAGAAAGTGTATGTAATAAAAGAGAATAAGGAACTAGTTTAAGTAGTTTGTTGATATTGTTAAATTTAGCATAAACATAGTTAAACATTTACAATTAATACATGTGATTGTATTGGCATCGTTCATGGGTGATTGTTATTGGAATTACCAGCATAAAACCCTGAATGGAACAGCCCTTCCAGAAGTAATTTTACGTGGATTGGGGCTTGCAAATAAACAAACAAACAGACAAAGGCATGAGGACCAAGGATATAAACCAAGTTGAATCAGGCCTGGGCGAAGTATCGATTTTATCGATAAATTCAAGGTTTTTGTAACAGACAACTTAAAAAAAATGTTTTGGTATTTTTTCTCCTCTTGCTTTGGCATGCTTTATGCCAGTGGTTCTCAACCTTTTTTCAGTGATGTACCCCCGGTGAACATTTTTGTTAATTCAAGTACCCCCTAATCAGAGCAGAGCATTTTTGAATGAAAAAAAAAGAGATAAAAAAGTAAAATACAGCACTATGTCATCAGTTTCTGATTTATTAAATTGTGTAACAGTGCAAAATATTGCTCATTTGTAGTGGTCTTTCTTGAACTATTTGGAAAAAAATATATAAAAATAACTAATAACTTGTTGAAAAATAAAGAAGTGATTCAATTATAAATAAAGATTTCTACACATAGAAGTCATCAACTTAAGGAGCCATCTTTGGGGATTGTAATAGAGATCCATCTGGATTCATGAACTTGATTGTAAACATTTCTTCACAAAAAAAGACATTTTTAACATCAATATTTATGGAACATGTCCACAAAAAATAGCTTTCAACACTAAATATTGCATTGTAGCATTTCTTTTTACAGTGTATGAACTTACATTCATATTTTGTTGAAGTATTATTCAATAAATATATTTATTAAGGATTTTTTAATTGTTGCTATTTTTAGAATATTTAAAAAAAAATTTTTGCCTGACAAAACTTGATTTTCTTCACGGGAGTGCGCACCACTCGCTAAAACTGCATTGCTTGGCTTCGTCTGTCCATTGTAACACTACGTGTTTGACATTATTTAAGCCTTTATTGTGTCCGGAAAATAACAGTTTGCCTTTTCTGTGGTGTTAATGAGATTTAAAGGACTGTTGTTAGTCCGATTTTGATGTGATAAAAGCTCTTTCTTTGTGTTTCTGTGAGTAAGATGCAGTGTATGCGGTGTAATATCAAACTACGAGTGTTTAAACAAATAAAACAAAAACTTGCATAAAATGCTCTGTCATTTGTATTCAATGGTTTCTTTAAAAAATGTAAGAAGAAAATCTGAAGAATTTTAAATCCAATTTTTTGTGAAAAAAATCAAGAGATTTTATTTTTAGGCCATATCGCCCAGGCATGAAATGATGTTGTGATATGTCTATCTTTTAACCTAAATAAACAGAGTTGATGAAATACAAGCTGTAAAGAAATAGAACAACAAGCACTTTTTAAACATCCAGCTTTGTGTGGACATAACCGCAATATCCAGTGAACCTTGGTACAGAACAAGACTTTGTTGCGTTGATAGTTTAGTCTAAAGAAATGCAAATACAATATTTTGCGTTTTAGCTTTTTAGAGATTACATTTTTGTTTCCTGATATTTACCCATCATTGTCAGCCATCTCAGTGATGCTAATTTCACTACTTATATTGTCACTAACAAGGCCCATGGTTACCTGCTACAATCTAGTGGAAGATCATTTAAGTGCAATCAAAGGCAAAAGCACTCAGGAGGCTTATTTATACTGCATATTAGGGATTTCTACCTTCTCTCTTGTTTTACCACTCGCACCGCTCCGCTTGCAACACCTGCCACGGCTAACTTTACCCATTCCGCTACTTCTCTGCTCGGCGAGGGCGTATGACATTGCACGCGTAACAGTATGTGACGTATGTAAGAAGTTGCGCTTGTTTTATCTCTCTGTGAGAAGGAGAGACAAAAAAGAGTGAGAAAAGCCTGTAGTGTAATGCCCCCAGCTAAAAGCAACTGCATGAGAACGTATACTCGAATACTCACAAAATATTCATTTTCTACATCACACAGAGACAAACCCGCGATATATCAAGTACATTCAATATATAGCCCAGCCCAACTGTATATTGTAATTATTGAGTTTTGTTTTTTTATTTAGATTAAATGGGCAAAGTTCCCAAGGCACACCTTACTAGCTCTCTTGTTTTAATTTTTTTTCCATGTTTGCCTGACCCCAGTTGAGTTGAAAGAATAAAAGTAAAAGGGTCCACTACATCAATAGACAAAGGGGTATGGCAGTATTTGTCAATATTTACGTGTAAAAGTGTTTATCAATGATGTGGTGGTTTAGGTATTAACGTAGTGTTGGATTTTCTGTCTGCCCTCTCTCTAGCATTTTTCATATGTAACAAGAGTTTTTTTTTTTTTTGTGAAAAGGTATATTATAATAATCTTCACAATCGTGTTCTTCCCGAGTGATATAAGTCATAGTGAATCCATTTGTGGTTTGTCATTTGCTGCTAGGCCCTCCCCTTACGTGAACACGCTCATGACAAGAATACAAATCCTGATGCAACAAATCAAGTTATTATCCAGTTTCATATTTACACCACATTTTCAAAGTTTATTTAGGTTAAAACAAAGACACTTCAATTTAATTTAGACCACCTCTGGCTTTCTCCCTTCTTTTACTTTTGCATGCTAAGTCCATATAAATTTGCTTCCAGGTAATCGAAGTGTAACAAATTGCTTGGCAAAAAATATGGCAGTTACTTGTTTTGTCCATTTTCCAATTGTGCACAAAATCAAAAAAACAATAAGTCATCCTTTTTATTGTTTTAGGTCTGTTAAATACTGAAAAAAAGTTATTTCGCTTTTATAGTTTTACTTTGATGAATAAAATGAACAAATGGATACACGATAGTAATGTTTTATGTGTTTCATCAGCTCTTACCTTCAACTGCTTTAGTTCACCGTCTATGTCCACATTGAGATTTGGATACATGGTCTGGAAATGTTCTGCCAAAATGCGAAACCTAAAAAAAAAAAGATGTCACCATTAAATCAAGTGTTTATTCATCAAACATGGAGAGCACAGTTTTCGAAGTCAGATTCCTTGTGTGTTAAACATACTTGGCCAATAAAGCTGATTCTGATAATGATACTGGTAAAATAACCTCGTATCGTCTGGCAATGGTTATATAAAAAATATCAGAGATGAATGGTGCTAACATCCGGCAAACATACACTTCACAGCATCACTAAAGAACCATTTTGTGAAATCTAATAAATAACAGGAAATGAAGCTTAAATGAACACACTTTTCCTGAAAAACGTTGAAGTCTGAGACGAGATCACAGACTCGCAGACCATTCCGAGCAGCTTTGGAGGAGTAGGCAGGCCCGATGCCCTTTTTGGTTGTTCCCAAACTGCAGAAATGATACAACAAATTCAACTAAACACAACAATTGATTTTGAAAGACAATGTACTCTTCAGCAGGAGTGATCACGCACAGGACTTCAAAAAAATCGTAGCAAAATTACTTTTTCCCTTCTTGCTGCTGTCGCTGCATCTCCTGAATGCCATCAACAGCTTGATGGAAGTTGAACACTAGAGGGAGACCAGGGACTCTCAATAAGACATGTTCAAATGCAAAAAAGACTTCCAATGACTACACAAATATACTCACCAATGTGGGCACGGTCAGAAATCTTCAGTCTCTCCTCCCACCCTTGTAATCCTACACGGTTAAACATGTTTGTATTGGGAAAACTGAGCATAAAAACACTCAAAGCTATTAACATGACAAGTTGACATTTTTATATTTACATAAATGTCATTTAAAGTACCTTTGCCTTTCTTCAGGTTAGATTGTGCCTCTGTAAACAGCCCTGGCAGGTGTATGACCACCCCATTGCCTGGAATGCAAAACATTTTTCTATTAAAACAGTACCTCAACCTAAAAGTGTTTTGAGGCAAGAGCCGTCTCTCGGCTAATTGTTATGCTTTACGTTGCAAGCAAAAATGTGAATTACAAGCATCCCCACCATTAGTTGGTGTACACCAAATTACAGTGAACCTGGTCAAATCTGCCTAAAATATCTGGTCTTACTCTCAGCATAGCTTAAAGCTAGAGATGTTCGATAATATTGGCCTGCCAATATTATCGGCCGATAAATGCTTCAAAATGTAATATCAGAAATTATCTGTATCTGTTTCGAAAAGTAAAATTAATTACTTTTTTAATTTATTTTTTTTAATCGCCGCTGTACGGAGCGGTAAGTACAGAGAAGTTGCGTCTCCAAGTCAGCAGCCCCTCCCCTGTCCCTCTCCCACACACAACACAGGAGTTGACGACTGCAGCATGAGAGGTTTACTGACGACACTTGATGACCTCACCAAACCGCCGCCCATCGAGCATAGCAACATAATCAGTGTGTTGTTGCTGGTGCTGTAGGTGTGGCTAACAAGCAAGCTTGCTTGGTGACTGACGAACGACACCATGTCTATGGTTTGGGATTATTTTAAAGTGTGTCTGATGTATAAAAAGGAGGCAATTTGCAATGACTGCAAAAAGTTGGTTATGCGAGGAGGAACCAAGACGTCTTCCTTCAGCACTTTACACAGTCTGACTGACTGCTAGGCCACTTAAAGCAATAACCACTAGCTTGCAGCACATTTGTGTTACTCATACAAATACGTTAGAGCAGGGCAGATTGAGCCCAGTTTATAATTCCCTGTTATACAGTATACCAGGCAGTCTTGCACTAAAAGAGGACTATGTTATTGTTTACTTTATTCCTCTAGTATACTCTGGACTGAAGCTGTGTGCCTTCGTTGTTTTTGTGGCTGTTGTTTTGAGGCATGATTAAAGCAAATAAAAAATAATGCACTTTGTGAAAGTCAAAGTATAGTATTTCCCATATTTGTAGTGGGTATCAGGATTATCTCAGGGAGAGCATTTCCCAAATTCCAATCTGCTGTTGTGAGGCATGTAAAAGAAAATAATGCACTTTATGATTTCAATAATAAATATGGCAGTGCCATGTTGGCACTTTTTCCATAACTTGAGCTGAAGTTGTTCTCTTATTTTGGAAAACCATGTTACATTGTTTAATGCATCCCACGGGGCATCACAACAAAATTAGGCACAATAATGTGTTAATTCCACAACTGTAGATATCGGTATCGTTGTGGTTTGTCCTTTGAGACATTTGTGATTTAGGGCTATATAAATAAACATTGGTTGATTGATTGATTGATATCATTTGATATCAGTATCGGTAATTAAGAAATGTACAATATCGGAATGTCGGATATTGGCAATAAAGCCATTATCGGACATCTCTACTAGGGTTGGGTATCGAGTATCGATTGGAACCGGGACTAACTTTCCGATTCTCCCGGAATCATTCAAAAGTTTAAATTTCGATTCCTAGTTTCGATACCCAGTCCGCCGACCGGAAAAAAAGAATAAGTCCGCCGACCGGAAGAAGAAGCCGCTGAACACCAACGAAGAAGCGCCCACCGCCGGAAGTGTTAGCATAGCCGAGCGAGTCAGTCAAACATGGATAGCGGGCGTCGGCGGACGAAAGTGTGGCTTTATTTTACTAAAAAAAATTAAATATCGGTGAAATGTAACACGTGCGACAGGACTGTTTCGTGCTTAGGAGGGTGCACGTCGAACATGATGAAGCACCTCTGAGTTCATGGAGTACAAATACATGCGTGTCCCGTCTTCGACGCGCTTCGCCGACCATCCTCCTCTGCCTCTTCCTCTGGCTCTGGCTCCGACGCCCAGCCTGGCACCTCAGTGACTGCACTGCAGTCCGAATCCGGTAAGTAAAACAATATATATATGCAATAAATAATGTGTTTTGCGCCAATGTTGAGGCAGCTAACAAATTAGCCAGCATATTTTTTCATAGACAATTTACAACCTGCTAGCCAGGCTCCGCGATGTGCTCAGCGTACTCCGTTCACCATAGCGGCAATGGGTAAGATGTCGGTGCCACAGAAAGGTCACTGCACACATAGTCAAAAGACTGCATCCCTTTTCAGAGGGGGAATCTCCAACATTTAGGTTAATTAAGCAATAACGTTAGAGCTAAGCTAATTGATACTGGGCTAAACAGTAACAGCAACATTACATGTTTGTTTATGTTTGCAGGGATTTGGTGAAAACTCTCAACCCAAAATACATACCACCTTCCAGGGACTACCTGGCAAACACATTGATCCCGGCATGGTACAAGAACAATCGGAATCGAGAATCGTCAGGAATCGGAATCGAAACAAAGAATCGGAATTGTTCGAATTCAAACGATACCCAACACTAATCTCTACTTAACATGAATTGACTAACGTGGACCCTGACTTAAACAAGTTGAAAAACTTATTTGGGTGTTACCATTTAGTGGTCAATTGTACGGAATATGTACTGAACTGTGCAATCTACTAATAAAAGTTTCAATCAAATCAATATATCAAAAAGCTAATTGTTGTCCAAACACGGGAAGGAAGAAATTGAGTGTGAAGGACAATGCTGGAAGAATAAGAAGTGGATAATATGCATTGAATAAAATAAATAACTTATCAAAACATTGACAGTGCGTGTCATGAACTCTGCGAAACAAGTTTGAGTGTGTCACTGCTAGTCTGCACCACACTGAAGCAGAAGGGGTCAGTTAAAATAATAATAATGAAAGTATGGAGAAGCACTTTGAGAGAGATACCACAGAAGTATGCTTTCCAAGGTATCAATTCTAATTAATTCATAAAGCTATGGTAGTTAGTACCACTACTGGATGAATTTTCATACAATATTTAAAAAAAACATTTTGCAAGGCATGTTACACGTTAAAACTGTTTTATGGCCCTCTGATCCATAGGAAAGTTTCACCTCCAAGAATTTTAAACAAGGAATCACTGTGTGTTTGTGTGGCTAAAGCTTCCCAACTCCATCTTTCTACTGTGACTTCTCCAATATTAATTGAACAAATTGCAAAATATTCAGCAACACAGATGTCCAAAATACTGTGTAATTATGCCGTTAAAGCAGACGACTTTTAGCGGTGTGTGTGTGCAGCGCTCATATTTCATAACAGCCCGTGACGTAACGCGTACACGCCATCATTACGCGACGTTTTCAAGAAGAAACTCCCGGGAAATTTAAAATTGCAATTTAGTAAACTAAACCGGCCGTATTGGCATGTGTTGCAAAGTTGATATTTCATCATTGATATATAAACTATCAGGCTGCATGGTGGGTAGTAGTGGGTTTCCGTAGGCCTTTAATGAGCCATTACAGAACATTACCTATAAATGAGATGGCCTTCTTGTTAAGGACACCACTTGGCAGCAGGTGGAAGTCATACTCTACTGAGTCCACAACCACAGTGTGACCAGCATTGTTGCCACCCTGCAAACAGCAACAACAAAAAATTAATTCCGACAGTACCTCAACGCACCATCAGTGGCGTCATGCCAGGCAAGTCGTTCTGTGTTACACAACATTTCACACGAATTATACCCTGCGTAAATAGTATCAAGCACGGAAAGATAACTCGTATCAAGAAGTGAAACGAGATATTTCCCAAATGCATGACGGCGCTATTCGACTGTCGAACACATGTTAGCAAACACAGTTAGCGCCACATCCGGGACACCGGAAATAGGTCACAAATATTTAACCGCTCCTCAGCTGAAATGACACACTATGACCTCTACGGTTTAAATTGTATTAAAACAAAACATCAAAACCAAAATGTTGTTCGGAATGACGTTTTTTGGTCTGAGTGTAATGTTGAACCGTAGCGGAGCGGAGCTCCTACCTGACACCTGCACACGATATCCGCATCCATTGCGAGCAGGTCCACAACTTTGCCTTTGCCCTCATCGCCCCACTGAGCTCCCAGCACCACCGTCACTTTGTTGGCCGGCTCCTTCGAAGAACGGAGGGGAGAATCCGGCGAAACATTATCTCGTGGTCGCTTAACTATCGGCTCCCCGTTCTCTCGTCCATTAACATTAGCCATGTTGCTGTTGGAAGCCATGCTGCCGCCCTCCTTCTTGGTTACCGGAATGGCGTTTTGCCGCGTTTCTTTGTAAGGGAAGTGCTAGTCCTACACTTTAACACTAGAGGTCAGTGTTTCCTATTTTTCAGTGCTACCGCTACCAAAGATGTTATTTCTTTGGAGAAAGGTTGCATATTGATGCGCCATGAGACTATACACATGCCTATCATCAGCTGCAAGTGGGAGATACAAATCAAATACGGAATCGGTATCATTTTTAAATTTAAAATGACTAGGACAGTCACGTTGGTTGGTCTGGGTGAGTGCTTCAATCACCCGAGTGCCACAAACCTTCAACCCCCCAAAAAAATCTCTCCTGTTATAGTAAATGTCGATTTACGATAGTAAGGCCCACTTTTTCTAATTGGATGAATGGGTTCCAACTATCAATCAAATCTTGGAAAATAATTGATATGTTTGTTAATTTGTTTCAAAGTGATTTAAGATATTTTTTAATTTTTGGATATTTTTTTGTATTATTATTCACTGTATTTGCTTTAGTTTTCTTTCCTTGATGTTGAAAGTGCCTTGACTTTTGTGTGAATTCTAAATGTATGTTTGTTGTTTAATCAAAAAAAGGAAGAAAAAAATCTCTCCTGTTAGACTTTTTCTGTGAAAACTTTCTTCTTCTTCGTCTTCCTTTTCCGCCTCCTCTTGCTCTTCTTCTTCTTCTTCCCTCTCTAATGGCGGTTGGCAAGCAACATTGTGGTGCGCATTACCGCCATCTACTGATATGACATTAATCCGCATTTGCATTTTCTATTTGATTACCATAATCAAAAAGCCCTCTTCCTTCTTCGTCTTGTATTCCACCTACCGTATTTCCTTGAATTGCCACCGGGGCGCTAATTAATTTAAAACCTCTTCTCACTCCTGCGCTTACCAAAGGCATGCAGTAAAAGTAAGCATGCGCTAATTATTTTAAAACCTCTTCTCACTCCGGCACTTACCAAAGGTGTGCAGTAAAAATTTGAGTGTGATGCAAGCTTGGACCTTAAATCCAACTGAATAGCTCTTAATCTTCTTCCGTTTATGCTATTTCAAATTACCGGCATTGAAATCAGCCTCCTCCATTTTGAAAATGATGACAGGGGAAGTGTCACTCGTGACGTCACAAGTTTGACCAGGCGGTAATACTAAGCATGCGCTAAGTATTTTGAGAAGCGAGTAATTCAAGGCAGGCGCATACTATATGCCCTGCGGTAATTTAAGGAAATACGGTATATTCCAAATAAAATGATTATAAAACTAAATAATTAAAATGTAATACCAAACTTATGGTAAATGGGTTATACTTGTATAGCACTTTTCTACCTTTAAGGTACTCAAAGCGCTTTGACATTATTTCCACATTTACACACTGATAGTGGGAGATACCATGCAAGGCCCTAACCACGATCCATCAGGAGCAAGGGTGAAGTGTCTTGCTGAAGTACACAACGGATGTGACAAGGCTGGTAGAAGGTGGGGATTTAACCAGGAACTCTCAGGTTGCTGGCAAGGCCACTCCGCCAACTGCACCACGCCGTCCCCAACTTAAATAGTGTCTATAGTGTAAATTTAGATTGTCCATTGATAAATTAAATTGAGAAAATATCTTATACAAATATACTAAAAATATCATCGACCATTTGTTTATATGTCATGGCTTCTTAATTATCTGATGCCATTTAAAAATGTTTAATAAACAAAATTATGAATAAAAAATTTATTCAATACAATTCTTAATTATTTAATGTGTATCTATTCAAAATTTTAGGCAGGCCCTTTTCAATGCATCATTTGCATCAAAAATTATGAAATAAAATGTATTGAATTTTTTTTTTTTTAATTGAGTTTTGGCTTTTTTCTGCCAATCGCATACATTTTTACACTGAATGTAATTCTCAACGGAACCCTGGTCGGGTATTGAATACGGTACAGTAAACACAAATGGCATTATGAGGTTAGAACATTTAATGAATTAAAATGTCATTAAATATATTGGTCACAAAATAACAGTATGAGTATTAAATAACTACTGCACTATTGAATTATTTAGGATGATAGCTTCACAACTAATAAAATAAATGGATAATTTAAAACATAATTGTTCGATAATTATTATATTTACAAATGTCATGTTTTAGACTTCAATATTGTTTATTTAAGGATACTTAATACATATGTCTAGCTTGTGTGCTATTGTGTACTTACCTGTTATGTAGCTGCTATCTCCTAATAGCCTATAGCCTACCAATGTTTACCTTTTGTAAATTATTTGAATAAAATATAAGAAAAGACTAACTGTGTTTGCTTATTGGAGAACATTTACAGGTTAACTGATTGTGCAGCTTTGTACAAGTAAACACAGTAAATGTATCAGATATTTTTGTTGCAGATATCACGTGATACTAGTTTGTATGTGTTTGTATATATATATATATATATATATATATATATATATATATATATATATATGCATATACTGCTCTGCGATGAGGTGGCGTCTTGTCAAGGGTGTAACCCGCCTTCCGCCCAATTGTATCTGAGATAGGCACACACGCCCCCCGTGACCCCAAAGGGAATAAGCGGCAGAAAATGGACGGATGGATATATACTGCTTTGCACACTCTTGGCATTCTCTCAATGAGCTTCAAGCACACCTGTGAAGTGAAAACCCTTTCAGGTGACTACCTCTTGAAGCTCATTGAGAGAATACCAAGAGTCAAAGAAAAAGTAATCAGATCAAAGGGTGGCTATTTTGAAGAAACTGGAAATTAAAACAGGTTTTCAATTGTTTCACCTTTTTTGTCAAGTACATAACTCCACATGTGTTCATTCATAGTTTTGATGGTTTCAGTGACAATCTACAATGTAAATAGTCATGAATATAAAGAAAATGCATTGAATGAGAAGGTGTTTCCAAACCTTTGGCCTGTACTGTATAAATGACTTCATATGTCCAGGCCAGGATGAACCCTGCCTTCTGCCCGAATGCAGCTGGTATGGACTCCAGCACCCCCGCAAAGATGCAAGGGATAAGCGGTAGGAAACGGATGGATGGATGTCCAAAATAATTTCAAACAAAAACGAGATATTATTTTCAGCTGCCTCCATTTGTTTTTACCAGTGGGATTGCATTTAAATTAAAATGAGATTTTAGTAATTGTTCGTCACATCAGTAAAATATTAATTTACTGAACTACTTTTCTTTAAAATATATATATATATTCACACTCACTATAAACACGCATTAACACTATTATAGCCTTTTTCATTATTGATTCTTGAGCACGACTTTTATTGTGGCTTTAACTCGTAGAGTCAACATATTCAGCATTGGTTATTATTATTCACATCAGCTGCTCTGGAGCCCAGAATGTTCCATCCATCCATCCATTTTCTACCGCTTATTCCCTTTTGGGGTTGCGGGGGTTGCTGGTGCCTATCTCGGTTACAATCGGGCGGAAGGCGGTGTTCACCCTGGACAAGTCCCTACCTCATCGTAGGACCCCACAATGTTCCATCTTAGGGTAAATCAACTCAGACTTTCAGGTGCAAACTCAAGAAAGTAACTCACATGTCATGTCACTGCAAATGTAATATCTGACTATACCCGCTTGTTTGTACGCTTTAACAGACACACACGCCATTGCTCAAATGCTATGTTGGACTTTATTCGGAGTACGATTCATAAAGAGGAAAATGGTGAACCGTATTTACATGGCATGCAACGACTTTCCATATGTTCTGAAGGACAAACAGCAGTGGCCTACAAAAATGACAGGCAGACATTGCAATCACTGGCTGTCAATTCATAGGTCATCGCCTTGCGCCCCATAACTCCTTTTGGCCAACGAACGTTTCCACCAAGCTATGGCAGCATCACACTTTTCTTGCAGCCGGTGGCCATTCTCTGCAAGTAACAGCACCTCCACTGGAACTTGATGCCGCTTCCACATGGAGTTGCTGTTACATCCAGCGAGCGCCAAAAGGCCTATCCCGACAGGTTGTGGCCATCCGTGCACCTGAGGTGGAGGGGGAAGCACACAAAGGTCAAAAATGGCTTGTGGTGGGATCGCTGTAGGAAGCGACTTTGCCCTCCTAATTTCCTCCTCCCAGCTTTACTGCCCTGACATGACAGAGCTGGACTAGATAACACGCTTTTTTATGGCGGCAATCACCATGAGGGCGCCTGTCAATATGTGAATGCACGGGCGTGTCTGACCTGTGTACCTGCACTTCCTGCTTACCCTCACATTTGTCTAATAGTCAGTCACTATGTATTTGGAATGAACTGACATGGTTGGTTTTTTTTGGTCATGCTTTGCCCACCTTAAACCTTTGTTGACTTACTCATTTATCTGCCTCATTTTTATTTATTTTTTAAAATCTTTTAATATAAATAGAACAAATACTTTCTTTTCTGGACAGAATAGGTTAAAAAAACCAACAACAAAAGCCAAAATAAAGCATTAGATGTTGTCTTAGCTCGCACTATATCGCTTTCCACCTCTTTGAGATCACATTCATAGCCAACTAAATACATGTTTTTATAATTCTACCTCTTTACATGTTAGAATAAATATAAAATATGCAGAAATGTTGCATTAGTCAGACGAGACACAGTCTTCTATTTGTGTTGCACTCACCTAACACGAGGTCAGAGTTCAACAGCATGGCGCCCACCAGGACCTTGAGGCCGCAGCAGCAGGTTAGAGAAGCACAATAAGAAGAAGGTGAAGAAAGAGAACAGGTGAGTTCAGGTAAGAAGAAGGTGACACAGGTGGAGAGCCCGGAGCTGCATTTTTCATGTCGGAGTCACGGCCGAGAGAGTATGGCAGCCGGGCCGAGCTGCCAGCTTAAGAGATGAAGGGTTGGCGAAGGTTAATGATTACACTGGAGGTCAATGATTACCGAGCGCTGTGCCCTGCCCCTCTCCGACATCCTGATTCCACAGCGAGTGACAACAGGGAAGGGCCCGCTGTCAAGTAGGTCTCTCCTTTGTCCTTGGCGTATTGAACGCCTCGCAAGTTGGCCCTCTGCTCAATGTTTGCCCTTTTTTGCAGCTCTGTCAAGAACACTTACGCTCAATCGAGGACTTGAAGTTGCAGTGCCAACAGCTTACACTCTTAACAAGTGTTGTCTTCTTACTGGCTTTTAGCATGTTGTGAAAGATAAAATGAAGTCATTAATACATTATTATATATTACAGGAATGTGCTATGTCACTTTCAACACAAAGCTATGATGTGGATGACTCATGCGTTCGTTACGTCTCAATTACTGTAACGCATTATTTTCAGGCCTTCCCATTTCTAGCATTAAAAGATGACAGTTGGTACAAAGTGCGGCTGATAGACTTTTGACAAGAACAAGAAAGTTTGATCATATTACGCCTATACTGGCTCACCTGCACTGGCTTCCTGTGACTTTAAGGTTTTACTTACGTATAAAATACTAAACAGTCTAGCTCCATCCTATCTTGCTGATTGTATTGTACCATATGTCCTTTTAAGAAAGCTGCGTTCCAAGAACTCCGGCTTATTAGTGATTCCCAGAGCCCCAAAAAAGTCTGCGGGCTATAAAGCATTTTCTATTCGGGCTCCAGTACTCTGAAATGCCCTCCCTGTAACAGTTATAGATGCTACCTCATTAGAAGCATTTAAGTCCCATCTTAAAGCTAATTTTTATACACTAGCCTTAAAATCAGGGGTCTCAAACACGCGCCTCGCGGGCTGCAATTGGCCTGCGGGCCGCGTGTTTGAGACCCCCTTCTCTCCTGCTTGCTCCTCGCTCTTCGGCTCGCTCTCTGTCGCTCTCAGTACTCAGATTTTTCAACTCCTTCTGCCCCGATCTCTCCTCCTTCACCCCTGAATTAGACTGCGGCGGCGTTGCTCCCGGCACGCCCCGCCTCTCCGCTCAGCCACATTTTCCGCCTCCTTGCCGCCATCTTGGGTAGGGCTCCACCGTGCCCTGCCCTGCCGTTGGCCCGTCGGCTCCGCCTCTCCACAACCGTATTTCCTTGAATTGCCACCGGGCATATAGTATGCGCCTGCCTTGAATTACTGCCGGGTCAAACTTGCTTCGCAAAATAATTAGCGGATGCTTAGTATTACCGCCAGGTCAAACTCGTGACATCACAAGTGACACTTCCCCTCTCATCATTTTCACTTCTGGTATTTGAAGTAATTTCTGTCTCTGTCTTTTATGGCAGCTAATAGGTTTGGATTGATCCATGGTTCAGAGCGGGCTTTGATCCTGACTGTTCTCACGGGAGCCATGTCGTTTAGTATCGCTAGGAACGCTGTTTTGAAGCGATCGCAAGCATCTTCAACCAGGTTGCCCGTGAGCACAGGGGACCAGTCCCACTCACCTAATTTAATGTTGAAATTATCACTGGAGTATGTTTTAAGGGATCTGGATTGAGCTGTAATGTGGCCATTGGCTTTGGGTTTACTTATTTTGCGCGTGCAAAAGGTTAGATAGTGGTCACTAAGACCACAGATCATGACCCCGCTATTTTTTATGTTATGCCGGTCTGATGTGAGGATGAGATCAATGGTTGATTGGGTGGAATCACACACCCGTGTGGGGAGTGTTATTAGCTGGGAGAGAGCGTGCAGATTACAGAACTTGCTGTAAGATTTGAAAACAGGAGCATCTCTGCGTTGAATATCTGTGTTCAGATCTCCAGTTATAATTTTCTCCACGTTGTCTACACCAGCTAAGCACTCTTCGAGAGCACCATAGAAATCACTCTGATTAGGGGGTCTGTATACAGTCCCTATCAGTACCAGCTTAGCGTTTGTGAATTTGACGTAAAAATGGATGCAATTTAATATCCTAATAGTTAGCATGATAACAACCAACAAGATGGCACTAATCACAGGAAGTTACAAGGTAGTTTTATTCTGTTCTTTCATGTCATGTAAATATTTACTAAAACAAAATGCAAACATTCAGCATAGGCCTATTAGCACTTAGCTATAGATAGCACAGCAAGTACCAAAGAGATTCTATGCTGCAAGCCCAATAAGTATCACAATAATTCTTAGAAAAGATAACCAAGATATTATGATATTAGGATATGATGCAGTTAAAAAAACCTTTATGACATATTCAAAATGAAAATGAAAAACATAGCAGCTGAAAACCGCATAAGCATTGTTTTTGTTTCTCTTTTAGTCAGTCTTAAACACATTGAGGTAGCCAAATATTTGTGAAATAAAAATGTTTTCCTCCAGAGGGAAGTCATATTTACACGTTTCGTACAAACCTGGCTGGTTCATTCATATACTTGGGTTATCTTATCTTTGAGTTCAAGGCATGCTGGAGTGCAGAGTCCAATGTCTTGGGCAGAGAGAATATGTGCACAGCAATAATGTGTCACGCTGATAAATCACTGTCTTTCACCTTTGGCTTGATTGGTCATCATTTCAGATGCAATCGACACTAGATAACATTAACCTGCAGAGGACTGCCAAGGCCACATGCAGCGCTGCAATCAGGGCTGTAGCTCGCACATGAGCTCATTCAAGGAGGGAGTAAGTCACACTTGGTTTCCTGCACACCAAAATGTTAAAATATGAGATTTGTCAAACCTCCTATTTGTTCACCATTCTAAAGGCCCATGGCTAGTCCAGTGACCCGGAAGAGAGTAGAGTTTTAGTATTTAGAGAGTTTTTAACAAAAAATTGATTTTAAATATATTCGGGCGGGTGGCGGTTGAACCAATTCGGAAATATATATTGTAATAATCCCAGGAATGTAGCCTCATAAAACTTCTTCGTTTGTCTTGTCTTTATTGCACAGGATGTAATACAACCACACAACAGCTCTCATGTCTCTAACGCTTTTCCCGGGACAATGCGAACTCTCACTTCCTGTCGATAACGTCACTTCCCTATCTCTCCCGAAAGTCCCGCCCCCCAGCCAAAGTCATTGGCTAACACCCCGTAGCCAGCCGCTACATTATACATAGTTAAATGTTATGTTGAAGAGGTTCATTTAGCCTACTGACGTGTATTTATAAATGGTTGATTTCTATAGGCTAGTAGGTAAAGTGTTGTACCTGACACTACTTGATGGTACAATCCATATAACACGTCACAGACAACGTCACGCTCACATCACGTGACACCTCTGATGAAGGCTGCAGAAGCAAGCTAGCCCAAACTTGTCAGGTACAACACTTTACCTTACTAGCCTATAGAAATCAACCATTTATAAATAGTTAAATGTTGTTACCCACATACGAAAAACGAGCAGCACTCTTTGAAACACTATGTGGGCATACTTTTATTTTGAAGTGTCTCGTTTGGTCTGTCGACGGATGTAAGGAAGCTACTTCCGGGTATGGCCAACGAGGTATTTGTCATTTGTTGGTATTTTACTTGGTAAAATGTTTGATCCACATGCTGTGCATGTTATTATTTTTCCGTTTGTAACGTGCTTTATTTATTACAGTTTTCACGTTGAATTTGAAGGGAAAGGAAGCCTTCAAATAAATCAGTTCTAGAAAGCCATTGTGTCTGTGCTATTTGGAGGGAGTTACACTTTCTAACCTCACTAGTGCCTTGCATCGTCGATATTAGATATATAACAACGGGCGGGTGGCGGGCTGGTGTGGCTTTGATGAAATGTTGGTTCGGATGGGTGGCGGGTGGATGACGACTTCAGTGATGCGGTTGCGGATGATATAATTGCCTATCCGCGCATCTCTAATATATATATATATATATATATATGTGTATGTATATTTATACATATATATATATATATATATATATATATATACA
Organism: Nerophis ophidion; assembly: GCF_033978795.1. Taxonomy (NCBI): domain Eukaryota; kingdom Metazoa; phylum Chordata; class Actinopteri; order Syngnathiformes; family Syngnathidae; genus Nerophis; species Nerophis ophidion. Next base: position 33,648,365 of record NC_084614.1, on the reverse strand, counting down.
TATATATATATGTGTATGTATATTTATACATATATATATATATATATATATATATATATGTGTGTATGTATATTTATACATATATATATATATGTATATATATATGTGTATGTATGTATATATATATATATTTATATATATGTATATATATATATATATATATATACATATATATATATATATATATATATATATATACATATATATATATATATATATATATATATATATGTATATGTGTGTATATGTATATGTGTGTGTGTGTATGGGGTATGTGTTGGGTTGCTGTTTTTTGAAGTGGGTGGGAAAAAAAGGGGGAAATGTGTTTACTGTTTTATTGTACATTGTACAGTGTATATTCATTGTCTTTACTGTAGCATAAAAATGCAGATGGCCTTAAAACGCCACAATACTCAGTCACCATATTTAGGTACCCCAAATAAAGACTCAACATAAATATAAATTCAATCGGATCAGAATCATTGGAGGAAACGGGATTAAAACCCGATGCCAACCACCCATAGAAAATATATGTGTGGCTAGTAGCTACTATTAGCAAACAAATTCACTTACCAACTCGGCCTAATATCTCAACATCAACACACTCTTTCGTCGCAGCTCGTCCCTGATGGTTGGCACCTATAAGTTTACAATTAGTTGTAAAATGTTGGACGGTTGTTTTTACAATATGCAGGCAAACGACAACTTTAAAACATACCGGCTTCAGATGTACCCAGGCCTAGCCGAGTAGTCGCAAGAATGATCTCTGGGATCACTAGGGCCCTACCACCAGGAGGCGAGCATCACCCAGTGCATCTTTGCAGCCGTTTTTTGATTGCCCAGCACGATAAATATGTTACACGCATACAGTTGTTGACGAAATACACTGTACATTATATACCTCAGCTAACTAAACTATGGAAATGTATAATATAATTCATATAGCAATACGGTCTCACTGCACAGCAGCCAGCAGTTAGCCGAGTCATTGCGTTAAATGGAAAATAACTTTATAGTATAATCACTGGATACATATAAGAGTTTATTTTAATTTTTTTTATTTTTGCATTTTTTTGTCTCCATGCACGTCACTGAGTGGGAGATATTTTAAGGGTTCAATAAAATAATTCAGAGCAGGGTCCCATCCGGATTCACACTCCATTTTAGAAGGTGGGGATAATGCAAACCACAAATTTACTTGCCAACCACCACTAACAGAAATAAAAGGAGTAGTGTTGGCATCTCAAGCTATCTTTCACACACAACAGGCTCAACATTTAAAACCCAGCAACATTCTAAAGCTTACTAAACCCTTAGATGTGGGTCAAAAATGACCCGGTGAGGTTGTTTTCTTGAAATATCT